>NW_028186756.1:9638656-9670127 GCF_003343005.1 Rhea americana
GGGCGCTCGCCGGCACCGGAGCCGCCCGCTTGCCGCGCGCCGCGGCTCAGCCCCGAGCTCCGGAGGCGGCGTGCGGCTCCGCTCGGGCTGCCCGCGTGCGCCTGAAGCTTTCACCTTCTTACCGAAAGGCCAAATGCCCCAAATGAGCGTGACCCACCTCCTACCCCCAAAGTGGCCACGTACCAAAAYGGAGAAAAACATTAATATTAAATGAAACAAGATGCAATTTAGTTAAAAAGAAAAAATAAACAGAAATGAAGAATAAATGTTAATCGGCTCCAGTGCCAGTAGGATTTGGCATATAACTTTAATCCTGTGTTTCATAGTGTGTCAGGTTTCTTCCTGTTCAACGTACCTGTTTCGTGGGTCCCCTCTCGATTCCTGCCATTTGCTGGAATTCTGTTTATTCCCAGAGCTGTGCTGCCATCAGTTGATGATGCTGGGGCACTTACGGAGACACTTTGGCAGGAAAATGCTTCATCATCCATAACATTACTAGTCTTTTTCGTAGTAGCTCAGTCCAAAGTGATATCATATAAACATAAATGTCATGAATTTCCTCCCTTGGTGGTAAATGGGGTGGGGGAATGACACAAAATAAGAAAACAGAAAAAAMCTCCACCTAATAACTTAAAAATAACAAGAAAGAAATTCCCCACTGAAGTTTTTTTTAATAGTTCTATAAAACCGGTAAAGACAGGAACAGTACTCAGAGATTTTTGGTGTCAGATCAGTGCTTTGTCTTTTATGTGATCATTTATACCCTGTGCAAAGTAAGTATTTGATTGCATTTGACAGCTGATTTATTAGCATTTGACACCAATATTACACATGTTGAAATGACTCTACACTGTGCAAAGCAGTGGAAAAATCACTGATTCCTTTCATGGCTTTTTTTGTAGTAGTTTAATACTGCAATTTCATTCCAAACGGTAAAAAATGAATTCCTCACATCCCAGTTATAATTCTTTATTTCTTCTAGTCTTTATTATGTTCAGCTTATACTAACTTACAAAAAAACAGGGGTGGGGGAGGACAAAAAGAAAAGCAGTTGCATTTAATTCACAGATGCTAGTTCTAAAAACAAACCAAAACCAGGCCATGCTCATAATATTAGGAGTCACAGAAAAAAAATGAGAAGTCTGCTATTGTGATGAGAAATACCGTAGAACTAAGACTGTTGATTTATAACAAAGCTGGTAAGTAAATCGCATATTTTTGACAGTTAATAGTTTTTCAAATGGGCAGAAATTTTCACCAAATGAAAATTCTATTTTCACTGAAATGATTTTTTTTTTGGTGTCTTTAAAGAAAATCCTCAAGAATCTCCAAAGCCAAGGTATTGCTCTTTTCACTGTTTTGAAGGTACGCTGTTACAGACTCCACTCTGGAGCCGTATAAGAAAGAAGAAGGGATATATCAGTTCAATACTTTCTGGAATTTGGTGGACTCCTCAGTTACAGCATTAGTAAAATACTTGCAACTTGTGAAAAAAAATGTCAGCAATAGCACATGTCTGTGTAAAAACTTACTGGAGTTCTGAGCTTAAAAAAGAATAAAAGAACCTTTCCCATCCCAGGAAATTAAGCCAATAAGAAGGCTCTGTTGCGCCATGAATACATGTTAAAAAGATCTAAATTACACCGTATAATTTGTCAAATACACAATTACTTGAAATGCAATCAGCGATATTATGTGTTGACAGAATGTGCTATCTTAATGAAAATAATAATACTGTTTGCTCATGTGGTACCAGCCCAATTTCAAAAAGAAAAGTTGCTTAGATCTCACACATCACAGCGGCTTTTCCAGCTAAGATAATGTGGTAGCTAGTGTAGCATGAATAAGTTAAGTATCTGTGAAGTTCATGGGCTGGTGGAGAGGGAGGACCAATTTGCCAGCCTCTGAATTACTGACAGCCCGAATGACCCATGTCTAGTCTTGTCACGTTACTTTACATTACACATTGTAACACAATCCAGTGGAACATAACCTGAAAAAAATTACTTCTGCACTAGATTGCAAGATTTTCAAGGTTACAAGTGTTTGATTGTCACTGCGTCCACATTTTCTAGATCAATTATAGTGGTCTTTTTCCAGCCTCTATCGATACGGCTAAGAAGCTGGCCATTAGCTTGACCGTCAGTCAGAATTAAACTCTCCCATTTTTACCAGTGTAAGTTATCTCTCTGTCTACACAACTTACTTACAAAAAAATTCAAAGCTGCCAGTCCCTTTGTAAGTGCCTTTTCTATATTCCCCGTGCTGTGTTTACTTTCAGTGCCTCGCTTTGTGCAGCGTACCCAGCCAATTTTCATGAAAGGAAGGAGCGAATCTTAACTGTATTTAAGTCAAAGCACAACAGAATTATTTATTAAGAGAGAAAGAAAGAAAGAAAGGCAGGCAATTTTCCCTTCATCAGCATGACAGCTATATCTGAGGCGAATAAAAAGAAACAAACCCAAACATCTATGTTATTTATCTTGTACCTCATAAAGGTAGCAAAGGGAAATCATTAAAGATATCATTTACTTAGTCTCAGAGAGGGAACTGGCTTCCAAGGTCAATGGTTCCAGTATAATGCATCCCAATACATTATATTTTGCTTATTTTATAGTTATGATTTAAAAAGGGAGAACTGACCAGCAGTTACTACTAATGGGACTTAACTGCTTAAGCATTTTGAAATTAAAGATTAAAAGATAATGAAGATAACATCAACTGATGCAAATAGGCACTGCTTCCTTTTGGTTTAAGTTTCATTAGAAATTTGAACATGACATCCTTTCTTGATGAGCACATACACATCCCATTAATGTCAATGAGAGTTATGCTTATATGGCAGGAAAATGTTTTTTTTTTTTTTTTTTTTTTTTTTTTTTTAAGTCCAAAGTCCAAAGCCTCAAGTCTTATGGCTTATTGAAACACTGAAAAGCTAACGAGGATTTACTTTGCATGCTATATTCCTATAAATATAATTTTAAATAACAGGATAATGGATTAATATGTCTTCATTTATGTTTTACAGTTTTATAAAATAGAAAGATAGAAATATATATTTACTTACTCCACATGCATGCAGTTTATTCTATCTAGAACTGTAACCCACTCTATCCATTGTGTTTTCTGTTAGTTATATGCTATAAAGAAAGGAAATGAATTGTTAAACTTAGGTATGTGGTAAGAATAAAGCGCTTACTCGTGTCCCCATTCTACTACAAACCACCCCATCTCCTCTGCCAGTGAGGGTAGAGGGGTGCGGGTCGTGTATATTTGTGCATGTAAAAACAAGATTAYCTCAAACTCATTACTATCCGTTGACAGGGTCTTGCTGTAAAAACTTTTGATGAATAGTCAGCATCTGATTCCTGAGTAATAATAAAAAAAAGTTACTTGCAATCATTATTCCAAATGGAAAAATTAATTGTAAATAACTGGAAGTCAATTAAGGCTGGGTTCTGCTGGGTAATGCAAATCTTTTATAGTTTTGTTTCAGTTAACTGCCTCATTAATGATTTATAGATGTGTATACAGCTGTGGGAACCATAGCATTATCTAATGCACTCAGAGAATAATTACATATGAAAAGAACTACGCAGCTCAAGGGAAAAAACTCAGAAATTACTGCCTTAACTTCAACCATATTAAGATGCAAAGTATTTAGAAACAGACTGTGATGTTTTTATCATTGTTTAGAGTTACAATTGTTTTTAAAAAGAAAAACTAAATTTTCCTGTAAGAAAATATTTACATATGTCAATATTACACAGTATCTAGAATATCAAGCCTTCTGAAACTGAGAATGCAAGCCATTTATTTATTATTTAAATACTCAAGTTATAAAACATTCCCATTCCCTTTGTGCATCTGTTATACAGGAGAAAAAGACATTTCTGCAGTTAAACAACTCATGGGCATAACATACATGTCCCTTATTTACATAGCGCTAGAATTAATTTTGGAAAACTCCAGGAGTCAGTTTCTAGATATATGAATATTAATTCTTTGGTGATGCAATTGGTTTCTCTTTTTGTAAAATATTTTTTTCACCTCTGGAATTTATTCACTTCTAATAGGGCAGTAGATCTGAAGTAGATCTCAACCAAAGGAAAGTCYTCCYTTCTCCAGACTTTCTCCCTCACGTCCAGGCTCTGGGATTCCTGGGGGCTGCGCTTAGCAGTGAAGACTGAAGCAAAGGAGGCATTCAGCAATTCTGCCTTCTCTGTATCSCTTGTCRCCAGGGCCCCCRCCCCWTYCAGYAGCRGGCCCACATTTYCCCTAGTCCTCCTCTTGCTGCTGATGTATTTGAAGAAGCCCTTCCTGCTGTCCTTGACATCCCTTGCCAGACTCAATTCCAGCTGGGCCTTAGCCTTCTCTCATCTTTTATTTTCTCTAAAGATGCTTAGGCTTTTACATTAAACCTGTGGTTAACCTGTGTCAGTTACTTGTTTCCCAGATAATGTTAGTGCATTTCACTGGATAAGGAAAAAAGAAATTATCCTTAGACACAATGGAACACACAGAAATGTTTCACGGATGCACTTAAGCACAAATGCTGCTTAGCCACCACACTACTTCTAAGTACTTGGGCTGTAGAATTAAGTGGAGCAAAGATACTTTCAGTAGTATCTCGCTTCCTTAGAAAGGGAGCTTATTACAAGGAGAGTGATACACAGATTAAAACTCCCAACGGTTGTAGAGCTTCTACAGAATTTGTAGTAATTCTGTATAAGGCATGATTGCTTGCCCATCAAGGAACAATTTTACATGTTTATTTACTTCTGCTGTCACTGAAGGGAAATATTTATTATAGATTTCATAGAATCATAGAATAATTCAGGTTGATAGGACCTCATGAGGTCATCTAGTCCTACTCAAAAACTTATGCATCTATATTAGTGACCATATGTGAAATGAAAATGAAGTCAAAAGCATGGGAATAATTCACTCAGATATTTTATTGCCAGAGAATAAAATAGGAAGGACCAATTGAAATAGTCATAAAATATTTGTAACTTTGTAGCTGCATCTTGCCCGGTAATGAAACATTAAACACTAAGCTGTAAGAACAAATCGATGACTGCAAATCAAGTATAATTTTGCATTAGAAAAACTTATTTTTAATCCTAAACTTCTAAAGTATCACTGAATAATCTGCGTAAGGAACAAATAAATAAATCAAGATTCTGCAACCTGGAAAAGAAATGATTGAGAATTCATGAGGCAGAGGTCTATAAAACCATTAATGCCACAAAGAAGATGACTAGAGAATGATTATTCAGCATTTAATACAAGAAATGAGGGTTATAAAATTAAAGTATTAGGCATCAGGGTAAAACAATATAGGAAGTAGTCTTTTATACTGTGGCACTCTGCTAGAGCACTCTCTGTGGGTGCCTGTTTACAAGAAGTGATTCCGTAAATTCATGCAAGAAAAAAAGCGCTGCTTAGGGTGATGAAGAACACAAATACACTCTTTGGCTAAAGATGTCCTCTAGTCATGGATTTCCAGGCACAGAAATATACAGCCTTGATGAATACTCGATCCCTTGGCACACTCCTGGACAGTGCAGGAGCTAGATAGCCCGTTGGTTTGATCCAGTATAGCCATCCTAGATCTTCTGCTACTCTATTTATATGTATATTTTATCTCCATGCAACTGTCACTGACCTGTGCACTAAGTTTTCTTGAAAAACAGCTAGAAATCTTTATGGCCATTTTTAATTATTCTTGCAAATATGTTAATGAAAAAAATGTGGTAACATATTTGGAAAACCATCTTCTAAATATAAAAATCATTTAGTAATTGTTCTTGTTTAACTACAGTTTGTCACATAGTGCACTGTGAATTGAAAAACAGTTGTCTACATTCTTAATTCCTGTTTTAACATACTTCACAACCAAAAAGATAAAATAAGAGCACATTACTATGATCTATTGTATGAGGGAAGGGAGAAAGAAAATTGTCCCTATCCACATCAGCCAGATATTAACCAAGTTTCTGTCAGATCTGAGGGTTACATAAAGATGCTTGCTCAGAAACAAAAAAAAAAMAAAAAAAAMAAMAAMAAAAAAAAAAAAGAATGCACTTCAAATTTAAATCTTAGATCTTTTTCCCCTTAGTGAGAAATAGTAACATTGAATTATATATTAGAAGCAATGTTTTATTGTGAATTGGTTTATCATGATTGCTAGGCAATACAGTTCTGCCATTCAGCATCTTTCTTTCTTTATGATATCCCATGCTAAGGTTTTGTAGATCAGATATAAAAATAAGCTAAAAGTCACTAATATCAGGGGTCATGGGCATAAGAGAGGAATGGAAGAGACACATAGGCCTCATGGGCCTCCATGTCCCACAGGTTGGCCAATGGAAGACACACAGTTCATGACATGACAAATTCGTTCTCTTTCTCAACTGTTTTTTCTAATCATCTGATTAAAATAATGGCCGGGTAAGCATATATTTTCTTCCCATTGTGCATTCTTCACATGAAGAATTTGTAAATCAGATATGAAAAAGTCACTCACTCCAGGTTGACTTCTAATGTACAAGGGTTTAACCTGGGAAAAAAACAAAATAAATTCTGATTCATTATACTTACTAACATTCCAATTATGCCTTTCCATTTTATACAATACTGGGTAAGGCAGAGGAAAATGACACATATTTATCAATTTGGTGTTACGCTTTATTCTGCCCATATTCCTTTGGCAGTAACTTCAGAAGATGAATGTCAAACAAAACCAGMTAATAACTCAAGAGCCATTATTCTGAGTTACAGATACCCTGAAGGAGAGTAGCTTTGGCGATAATTTCTGCTCCTGCATCAAATTTTTGAAGTCTTCCAGCTGGATCAGTGTTTGCACTAGAAATGCTCCCTCTCAGCTATCGTGACTTCTGCTGGCTGCACTGTCTTGCCTCTACAGTGTTACAGAAGAAATAACAAGTGCAGATCACCTCTGTTCAGAATCATTGCTGCCTAGACACTGGGATGCAGCCAGTTTGATAGTCAATGCAAAATGAGACAGATACAGGAAAACAAATCATACTACATCTTATAGCTACTCCTAACTCTCCTTTCTTGAAAATATTTACAGAATTCTAGCTGGAGAGAACAGAGGAAAGTTAGGCTGTGAAATCTACATACAAAAGCATATATTCTTATTGTATATGTGAGAAATAAAATCAATGATGTATTTCAGTATTTCTTCAGATTAAAATTAGCAGTGACTAATGTATATTAACTTTAAACTAATAGTTGAATGGTATTCCATTTCCTCACTGGCATATTTTCCCACCTCAATACGCATTCATACACAGACGAAAAAGTACTTTGTGAACTGTAAATGTGATCAGCCCTTCAAGTTATGCTTAGGGCATTGTTTAAATTGACTATGAGCATGCGCTATGTGTGTGAGAGACACTTTTCATCACAGTTCCATGGAGTGCCACTAGAATTTCATAAGCTTAACATAATACTGGGAAATTCATAAAAGTGCTACAACCTCACTTAAAAAGCTTCTGAAGAATGCGCTGTTATTATTTAGTAATACCCAGCATAACTTTACCTGTGATAGCTAATTTTGAAAAGAAGGTATATAATTTCAAATTATAGATGGCAGAAAAAGATGTTCTTTTGTCCTTCTTAGAGCTGTTATTATCTTTCTCAACACAGTAGTACACACAATAGTAGAGGAGAGACCACATTAACAATATATGCTTTAACAGTAATCATTCCACATGCCTTACTTCTGCCATAAAGGTGATATGTACAGATTTTTATAGTTGGTACTGATATAAAAATACTGGTATAGTCTAAAATTTTAAGTGCATCAAGCTATAAAGCTATAAGAGAAAATATCTGGATAAAAAAGATAGCAGGGCAAGCTGGGCAAACTTTGATGCCATTAATTGTAAAAATATAATACATCCAATTTTATTGGCAATTCCTTTCATATGGGCTCTAAAAGAGCCTGAAATATTGCAATACAAAACTTTTCACATTGAAGGACAACAACAACAACAACAACAACAACAACAACAAAAACTTGAAAAAAATAATACTGGTCAAAGTTTGGTGTTCTAGTAGTGACCCTGGAATTGTTCCATCATCTGAAGAATGGACCCACACATCTAGTTTGCATTCTGTGTTCCTTGTCGACAACCTTACCAATCCTGTWACATAAGGTGATGAGACCCAGATGTATATATGCATGTATAAAACGTGTATGTGTGTGTATCTACCRAGTATGACATCATTTTCATTTACAAATTTGGAAAAGGTGATAATTAAGTGATTTGTTTAATGTTATGTGCAAATCTATGGAGGAATGACCATTTCATCAACTCAGCACAGAGTATACTTCTTTGTTCACAGTCTCCTTGATTAATACTTAGCTGACTAGTAAAGATGGACAAAATAAGAACACAATGTTCACTCTTTTCAAGGTCTACTTTGACTTAATACAAGCATAACCATTGCTTTGCAGCTGAGTGACTAGGGTTTTTATCTAGGATGGGCCTCCTGTCTCAATTTCAGTGACATTAGTATTTTATTTAGTATTAACTAGACTTAGAAGTTTGTCCTTAGTAATTCCTGTTAGCTAGCCCAAATGACTTAGATGCTTTCTACTGTGACTCCTAGACTTATGCACTGGATTTTCTCATGTTTACTGTATCATTTTAAATTTCAATCTGAAAGCTAGGCTCTTCGCTGCTTGGCATGGTAGTGCTAATATTCTGTTCGCAAAGGTTGGGCTAGATTGACTGTCTTAGGGAACTAGTTTTATCTACATATAGCATTTTAATTTTAGATGGTCTCTAAATCTGTGTTGCATAAGAACCTACATTTTTGGGAAGCAAACATGGCGCAGATATACAAAAATACGTGCACATACAGAAGTACATAAATAGTGAGGGCCAACAGAGAAAGCAAAAATGAATGATGGGCAGACTGTGTAAATATAAATCACTTGTTTAGAATGTATTGACTGATAAACACTCTTTCTAGTGTTGGAGACAACAGAGTCTGGTGCAGAATGATCTGAAGCCATCAGAGTGCAGCTGGCAAATATCAGGTTCAGTGGAGACATGGATTCCCCTGAAGAAACRGTGATTGCTCGGGGGATGGAGGCAAGGCCACCGCTCTGGTGATGTATACGAAGTGGAAGTTATGGGTTGTTCCCATGCATCATACAAAAGTCCAGAAGRAGCAGCAGCTGGAGGAAAACAATTTACATAGTTTGGGTTGCTTCTTGTTTTGATGCATGGCAATACGATCTCAGCTGTGCTTGAAGCTCCTGAGTTCACTCACCTGTGTAGTTCTGTGTGGCATCCATCCAAAGAAAGATGATGGTCCATAGGCATAGTCTGGGAAACAATGAGTTTGAACTGTTGTTTGTGCCACAGCATCTTTCTTCTTTAGTCTTCCTATTTATAAGGGTCTAGAGAGGTGGGACCATCAATGGAAATCTATTTCCTTATGTCGAACACAGAGATAATGTGCCTGCACTGTCCAAATGTACGAGGAGMAAAATCTATGTGATTTAAATTCAAAAATGGGAGAATCTTACTCTGTGCACTTGTCCCTTCATTTTGCACAGTRCATGGAAGTGACTTGTCTGTGTCCCAGTATTCTGGAAAATCTCATCAACTGCAGTTAACAGCATGAGAATAGCCAGTGACAGCAAGGATCAACAGAAAGGCAGAATCCAAACAACTGCTATTTTAGCGTTTCATCGGTAGTTTCCCAGAATTAAGGCATTTTGGTCTTACARGGTATAGGTAGATACACACAYACGCACACACACACTCATTTATGGGATGGGGAAAAGTAGAGATTGTGTGYGTGATCTGATGGATTCTGCTGAAGCAAAAAATTACAGGGTCTCAAATGCTAGGGCATGAATGTATGTATAGTCGAGCATCCAAATGAGAAATGCTTACTTGCCTGTATCTGTCAGCCTTTCAGGCCCAGAGACTAGAAGTAAAAAAGAAAAAAAAAAAAAAAAAAAAAAACCACAGATAAAGATATTTTAAAAAAGAAATCTCCTGGGACCATCTCCCGTATTTAATAAGGAAAAGCACCTTCTGTGCGGCCAATAAAAGTTGAGCCTCTCGTGAAGATTTATACCATATTACACATTGAAATTCAATGTACAACGATACCCTTGTGTACGCTGTTGTCAGAATAATAATCTTTGTCTGTCTGATCAACTTATATTTTATGCCAACAACACAGCATTTAATATTACACACTTTCAAAGGAAGAAAATATATTTATTCATGCAATCACTTGCCCMGAAGCTTAAACAGACAAAGTGAAAAAGAATAGCTTTGAGATTTTACTGTAACTTATGATCTACAATACAGATTTCTATACAATTTTAGCAATTTCATGCTACAATATAAACTATGATTCTTAATCTACTTTGTGAAATTGTCTCACTATTTTACAGTGTCATGAGGAATAATACAGTTGTATAAGACTGCTGAAGTTTTCTTTTGGCATTCTCCTGAAACAAGGAGACTAAAAATACAAATGGTAATCAACAGCTTTTGGCTATGTTCTGCATTATCWTATTCTGCGCTGTATTCTTTGGGAATTGTGTCTCAAAATGTCTATTAAGACATACTTACGTATGTCTTATGTCTACTAAGACATACTTACACTCTCATACAATCAAAGTATTTCTTGTCATAATGAATACGTCTTTGGTAGAGAAGGTCTACCCATGACAGAGCTTGTTCCAAATTGTGACTTGTTCTAGTGTTCTACCAGATGAGAAAGGCTTAAGCACTACATAAAAGTTCTGTAGTATGTACATCTATTAATTTTATCTTTTAGAAGCCTATGCAGAAAAATGACAGACTCAGAATGATTTATTGTTACCTTCTTAAGCATCTACTTTTTACCTTACATTAATTTTTCTTTATATAACAATACCTGACGAAAAAAGAGATCTGGAAAAAAACTAGCCTATGAAAAGATTGTATGCTCGACTGGGAACAGAAATAAAAGACTGTGATTAGAAAAATGTTCAAAATAGTATCTTTTATATCTCAAGGTGCACACTCATAAAACAAAACTGCACACTCATAAAATAAAGTTATGTTATAATTGCTTAACAATAATACTTAAACTCCACTTAAAGCTAAGCTTACTCTTGTACAGGAAAATGCAAAWTCTTGTGAGAATGTAATAAAATGAGTAGATTTCTTCATAGACAGTGGACTTCTCAAAACCTTCAAATCTTCTGGAAAGGCTGTTTTTTGCCTTTAGGGAAGTGTTGGCTGATAATCACTGCTGATTATTATTGAAACTTTTCCAAAATTATGTATTTTTTTCATCAAAAAAACAATCCAAGTTTCTCTTGAACAGGAAGTGATATCATTGGCTAAAGAAACTGACTGATTCCAAAACACACATGTGTGCGCGCACGCGCGCGCGCGCACACACACACACACACACACACACACACACACACACACACACACATTGCTAGAAAAGTTTATACCGTAAGTCTATGAGGGATAAAGGTAAAGAACATATAGACCTACATATTACTCATAGGTAGGATGGAGTTTCTGGAATTCATTGTCAAAGAATTAGCTGCAGCTCCAACACCTGGCAAACCAAGAGATTTCTTTTGAAGTTGAAAACAAGAAACAATAATCTACTGCCTTGTTAATTATCATAACCTTAGTATACATTTTTTTGGTTACTGGTTTACATGTACAGATTGTGAATCAAACCCATTTACATGAAATAAAATACACGTTTCATATTGGAAACAGGTACCATATGATAGAAACGCATATGAGAGAGTTACGGCTACACTACTGGGATAGAAAAAAAGGTAAAGATGGACACAAATTAAGTCCTGCTTTGTGATTTTTAGGAATTTGTTTGCATACATTGCAAACATTGGAGTGCTTTGATCAAATTAACTATACTATATAAAAGCAAGCCAATGCCTAGATCCTAGATTATATTGTCCCATGGAAAAAAAAAATGTCAGTAAAGAATGACTTGGCCTCAAAAATAACTCAGACTTCATGGACTGATAGTCTGAAACTATTTCAAAGTGGTGAGAAACAAGAAGGGAAAATCACAACATCAGAAAACACAAATGCCTGAAAACATAAGAGATCTTGAATAAGGTCTGATTAGCAAATACCAGAGAAGCTATGCTGCCTTACATCAGATCAGGAGCTGCCGGCATATTTACATTGTTGAAGATGAAACTTTAGAAATATATTCTGTGAGTCATAGTCACTGTCTGAGAATTAGAAACGTAGGCTGTGTTCAGAATCCAAAAATAGATGTGATCTATTTTTATTGCCAACAGAAATAAACTGCTTCTCTCTTCCGTTCATCAGCAATCCTCATATTAGAACCACATGATACGAATGAAACATTTTTAATCTAGAGAGTTTTCAGTTATAACTCAGTGAAAAGTACTTTTAAAAACTCTGAATGTTGAATATCACACTCAATTAATTACTATTACTACAGGATTATGACTGACAGTATTGCATACACAAAAGATTTGAAGTTAGAATTAAAAAAWTGTAATTTTAATAAAAAATGGATTCTTCATAGAAGAACAAATGTCATTATTCAATAACTCTTATTACATAAATATGCTTTTGTTTAGCAGTAGCTTGGTTAAAGAGAAGATATTTAAAATAGCATTTTTTTTCTTTCAAAAAGTATTCTGCACATTTTAATGATCTATTTAAAAAGACTTCATACACTCTTATAAGCTTGCAAATATTTAGTGTAAAAATATATTGTAACACAAATGTCTACATGCTGAAAATGCATTACACGTGAACATTTCTGCTTGTCTAACCAGGCACATTAAATTGAGCTACACAGATATGTGTCACATATTCCCCTTGGATGGTTCAAGTATGCTGCAGTTAAAGTAAAGCATCACCTGCCACGAGTGCTCCATGATCCCAGTCCTATTCCTATGGCAGCGGAATGGAATGCTTCGCATTTAATAAGTGTTATTAAAGTGTTCTAGATATAGGGAAGAGTTGAAAGTTGGGGTTAGTTTGTATTTAGATCTAGACTTTTGAGTTCACATTAACTTTATTTATCACTCTGTGTTCAATACATTTGACATACATTGAGGATGGGTGAATCTCAAAACAGTCAAATTTTGCAACTAGCAGAAAAGAAAATTCCCTTGTGCATCACAAAGCTCTGCAAGAATTAGACTGAGATTCTGTGAACAAAGTTTTCCTGAGAGGTTCCTTTATYCACTGGGAAAAATTCAGAAGACAGCCAAGCACACATTATTTAATTTATTCCAATTTAATGTTGGAAATATTTATTTATATTTATTTAGTCTCCTTTCCTGATTTAATGAATCTGGCCTTATTTTCGKTTTTTACCAAACAATTTGTTCATTCTAGCAGTGTACAAGTAAAAAATAGCCATATTAATTAACTCCTAGATTTTATATGTAATGTAAAATCAAGTAGGTAAAACCAACCTTCTAGAATATTTTTGAATATTCCTTTTTTTCTTTTTTCTTTCTTTCTTTTTTTTAACTATAAAGCAGAACAGGTATCCCTGTTTCATATTAATCTTTCTTGATTTAATCTATTCAGGGTGGCCAGCAAACTGTTAAGATCATTCCTTCAGATTTCAAAATTACTGAATCTGGAAATAGTTCTCATTTATCTTGAGCACTGCTGTGAAAACAATCTCAAATTGTTGGTTCTACCGATGAAACTTCCTTAACAACACAAGGGCTTCAGAATTATTTTTCAAACCTTGTCAGTGTTTCCTGTGAGGTTTCCATCACTGTCAACATCTAGCACTTCACAGGGCAAAAACCCCTCCAGAATGCTGTGATAAATGAACAGACCATAAATTAATACACTAAAGAGAATTAATAGAAGCAGTGATAAATCTAATAGGGAAATTCCATAACAATAGTCCATTTTAGATTTACCAAGTGTTTTATCTTTTGGATAAAAATCTGTAGGGAAGGGATTATGTCCCAACGGCATGAAAAGAAGGATGAAAACAGAGCATTTGCACCTGTGCACCTCTCCAGCGTAGYACAGCAGCAGCGGTAGGCTCTGCACGCAGACTGCATCCCAGGAGACAGCTAAGGAGGAACCTCGGCTTCTTCTACTTCTGAGAACTTGGCGATAGACCGGACACACGGGGGACAGCGAGGCTGCGGCTCCTCTCTAGAACAGACACTCTAGAACAGATAGGACAGGCAGAGATGTCTGCTCTGTAAGGTGGACAGAGCTGAATCCCGGGGACTGCCCCCTCAGTCTTGCCGGCACCTGTGGGTAGGACTTTCAGCCGCGTTCGCTGATGTCATGTTTTGTTCAGGCCAGGGTTTGAATCGTTACTATACTTGCATTTATACTGATAAAGTCTCAAGAGTGAAGCTAATCGCTTGACTCTAAATTTCAAAATTTGCTGCTGCCCCAAAGTCAGTAAGTGTCAGCAGTGAAGGGCAAGCTAGGATTTGGCTTTTAACATAATTAGAAGAGACCAGTTTAAAGCTAGTTTATTTCAGGTACCTTCACTCTCAGGTTGTTAGGGAGTGCTTTCTGCTGTGAATATTTTCTCCTTCTCCGACACAAACATCTACCCCAGTTCTCAAATTCACCMGTACTCATCTGACACTTCACACGTTGTCAAATGACTACTCAAACACTAAAAAAATCAGTTTCTCTAGAGCTCTAAACTAAGTGTTAGTGAATAGCTGAAAATTAGCAGTAGCATGTCTATCTATGGCTGAGCAAAACACGCTGAATGTTAACACTTTACTGATTGCTAAAGGCTGGCTACAAGCTGGCTATAAAGCATGCTAGTTATCTTTCTGACTCCTGCCCCTACCACCCCTCCCAGGCGGCACTGTGCCTAACCTGCCGGCTGCAGTCAGTTCGGCCAGCCTCGGGGAACACAGCCGGTCACCGAAGAGCTGCCGGCAGAGCTCGCAGGTGCCATTTACCTTGTAACAGCGCATAAGCAGCACTTACTTGGTAATTATAACTGATTAGCAATACCAACATATTTTGTTTTGTTCTTCTTGATTGTAATTTCTTCAACCACATACAAGCTGAGCTATAAATGTAGCTTTAGACACAAAATGCCCATGTAACCCACCCCAGTGAGTGCGACGCTTGGGCTCTTGCCCCTGCCATGGCCCAGCAGGAACATACAGTCGGCGCTACACGAGTCGTCCGCTCCGGCGTGCTGAGAAGCTGAYGTTCGCCCTAGGGGCGTGCAAGGCAATGGATAACGCTGCTCCTATCCTAATACTTTAAAGACTATCTAGAGGCAAAGTAAAGGTATCTTCTTTGAGTTTGAGCTTCCTGTCACATGCAGTTTAGATTGCATGACAGCGAGTGGAGGATAAACATAGGCCAGGCTTCCAGGTTACAAAGATCCTGCTGACAATACCACTTCCCCGCTGCACTGAGACTGCGACCTTGAGTAGGAGGCAGAACTGGGACTGCTTTGATCAGTCAGGGAACTGCCCTGACTTATTTTATTTTACTTTTTATTCCATGGCATTTTTTAAAAGCCACGTTGACTCCTTAACTATTTCATAGAGTGACTCTCACAGATTGCCATCTTGCCCAAAATAAGGGAGATATAAATGCTGAAAGAGCGAAGAAGAAGTCAGGAAAGGAAAGGAATACATTATCATTGCTGAAACTTTGCAGAACAAACCAGTCTTTGACTGAAAGGTGGCAATCAGTAGTTGTGGGTTTAAGGTCGAAGGCAGATAGCTTAAGACTTGCTTCAACTCCATCTAAATTATCTGAGTGCTCCTCTTCTGATCCACTCTGTAGTGACATCAGACAGACTATTTAAAGCCACGGGAGATTGCATCAATAAGAGGAAAGAGTAGCAGATAAGATTTCAAGTGTCTAATACTGAAACATCTTACTGCACAAGAACATTCCTTTGCTATGGAAACACRTTGTACAAAATGACAATAAATTACACCAATGAAGTGTCCAAGATCTTWGGCCCAAGATCTTTCTTTAACAAGTAGTAAAACAAACTATGGCCTTCTCCATAACAAAACCAAAAATTTTATATAATCGAGAGGTATTTTAGTTGATATGTACATCATGGAGTAGAACAAATTCACTTTATTTCCTCAGGACTGTGTCAGATAACCTCTAGATCGGATGGGGCAAGAAGGCAGTCTGCACTGCCTTCAGCTTCAAACTGAAGATTAAGAATTTCAGATCAATCTATTGATGTGACACTAGAGACTCTCATCACCTCTTGGATGGCTTCCAGCAATGCAASAGACAGGGTACAAGCATTCAGCAGCCAGGAAACACCAGCAGATGCTAAGTTCTCTAATGCAAGACCTCAGCAAAACAGACTATTGCCAGTACACCCAACCTGTCCTCCACCTTCTAGTTTGGGTTTAAATAAGATCCACACCAAATTCAAAGGTCAGGTCCTTATTTTCAGAGTACTTTTTGGTCTTGGTGCATGATGCCTTGAAGGCTGGCCGAAGTGCAGGATGTCACTGTCATCTATGCTCCTCTGAGGAGTAGAGTGGAAGCTTCTACTAAAGCAAAACTTGGCAGTATTGAGTCAGATCCTCTGACAGGCTGAAGGAAAGATGCTTCTAGGAACTGAGGAGCRCTGCAGACTTCACCACACTCTCTTCAGTGTTTAAGATATATTTCTTGTCCTTCATTTTGTAACATATATACACACAACATTATGAATAATTATTAGACAAGACTCTACCTGCTCCCCACATCCCCAGTCCAAGTCAAAATAAAATCCTGTTACTGAAATGTACGGTTCAACTGGATGATATCTCTTGGGTAACGGATGTAAGAAAAACGTAACATATGAGAGGTGTTGTTCATATATGTGAGAATACTGTGGTAAGACAGCGCCATGTAAGACAGAAAAATCTGCACAGAACAGAATGTGCTTCAGTAAATACATGTAATTCTGTTTTGCTAATGGCTGTTACAGATGGCCTTCAACTAACTTATTCAGCTCTGAATAGTTTTAACTAGTGTCTCAAAAGTTAGGTACAGAAATTATTTTTCAAATTAAGAACATATTTACTAGATAATAAAATGACTTATCTGTTAACTGTTTCAGTATAGTAAGAGTTTTGAAGTGGTTTGCAGAGAGACTGATTTTGGTTCCATGCCACCTTCTAGTCACTTTATATAATGACAAATGTAGCCTATTTGTTATACAGTATATATCATAATCTACTCTGTATAATCAGCCTAATATAGATTTTGGAATATGGTAAGGCAAAGGACTTCAGAGACTCTAGTAGCCCTATAGCGCACAAGCCCATATTTTAAAAACTCAGCCAAAGAACCTAATTTGCTGCAGGCTGAAGGACAGAGAAAAAAAAATGACCAAGGAATATCATCATGTGCTCTTGTAGCACATCAGTGGTCACCAAAAATGCCATATAGTCACGTGTGTAAATGTCAACCAGCCGTGTGCTGTAACATACTAAACCCAAACAAACGATAAAATCGTTTGTGTTATAGAACTTAGAGATATAGAACACATCCAGAAAGACAGAAACTTACTTGGAGTGAGACAAAGGTGATTTAATCCTCTTGGAGTAAAAAGAACATTAAAGAGGGAGTGTGAGAGCAAGAGAGTGTGAGCAAGTGAGTCTATTAATCTTCCATTATCCTACTAAGTGCTCATTAAATGCTATTTATTTATTTGAATAGTTATGACCAYTGTACATCTGCTGCCAAAGAGCCAGATCTTTCCTCCCCATACATTATCAAACCAATGAAATATGAGAAATAACATGACAAAGGCATAACTTAATATAACAAAATTGAAATCTGGAATCCTCAAAATTATCCTGAAGTCAAGTGCCCTTTTTAAATTTAAGATCATCACAAATATTTTATATATAAAATAAAGGCTCAGTGACAAAGTATCTAGTAGTTCCTGACAGTAAGCAGGTCAGGTGAAAAATTAAATGAAAAAAGATGAAAGATGTTCAAAAGTATTCCTCAGTAAAGATAAGATATTATGTATTACAGACATCAATTTTTATATATTTTTATATCTGTTATATTATATCAATATTAATCAAATTCTACCATTCTTTGCTGTAAATACATTCCATAGAATTCATATAAATGTTTTACATTGTTCCCTCCCTCTTTTCTACTTTAAAAAACGAGCAGTTATGATTTATGCTTTTGAGGATGGCATAATAGAATTTGACATTTTCCAGCTGAGGTGTGGCCTAGTTCCAGCTCCATGCTTCATTACATTGTACTCCCTTTGCGAGGATGAGAAGAGTAAAAATAGCCAGGTTGTTAAAAATGTAAAAAGGCATAAATGAATTCTCACCAGATGTCCTCTTCAATTGTSATTTTCATAAAATTATGGTTGTTAAACTTTTGCTTACCATAAAACACTAGAAACCAATGTATGCTATGAACTGCGTATCTGAAAGGATTGTTCCCACTTCACTAACATCCAGGCTTTTCTGGATTTTCCAATAATTTAAATCAAAAAAGGGCTGTTCTTGTTTAAAATAGTATCAAAACTAGATGTGCGTATTTGTCAGAAAACTGACAAATACAAATATATGCTAGCGTGTAGAAGTCCGAACACCGATGCATTTAGACATTTAAAGGCCTCAGGAAAAAGAACATTTGAACCCAAAAGYTATTTTCTTCATTTTTAATACAGAGAAAACTGGAAAAATGCAAGTACAAAAATTAAAATTCCAGATTCCACTCATTTTGATAACACAAGTTTCAGGCACTAGAGGTTTTGACTACCCTGCTTTATTAGGACCGGCTATGTTATGCTGCTAACCACCAGGTAGCTGTTCTCGAGCTGTTCTACCCATACCTGTGTGTAGTGYAGGAGACGAGTAAGTGAGAGGAGCATATTGTAGCCATCAGTGAGATGGCCAAGGGAATCAGGCAGCTCCTGGCAGCAGTCCCAGCCCGTGACCACCTGCTGTATTTATATACCTTTCCCTGCTCAGTGCGCCCCATGCATGCAGATGCAGAGGCCCGTGGCTACCTGGCCTGGCAGGCGCTCGCACACCGATGCACCTGCTCTACACACTTCCCTGCCAGCAGGTGACAGCTTCCCTCCCCACGCAGGGTTTCACCAGAGAGCTCACGCACTGCTCATCCCTTGCCCAAACACTTTTGTGCCTTTCTCTCATGACAGTACCTATGTCCACAGTACGTATCATCATAGTATGCTTTTAACCAGAAAAAGGTCACAAGGGCTAGAAACAAAAAATGCAATCTGTAACCTAAAAAAACCAGTTTAGTAACTTCTAACATACAGTAATTTTGGTAGGTAGCAACAGAGAATACATGTAACATAAAATACACTTTCCTGATCCTGCTGGGCAGATTCAGGATGTTTTTATTTTAACATCAAAGCAGCTGTTTTTGGCATGGTATTGCTCTACTTTTCAATCTTACCAATATGTAATAAACGTAACAAAAATGTCTCACAACTCACTGAAATCCGTTTTGCTGAATGCTGTGCCAAATTTGAATATTTAAATATCAAACATCTTTTATGAGTGCTAAGAATGAAATAAAATAATCATTTGAAAAGAAAAATAGAAATGTTGTCACAGCCTACTGTACGGGTTCCTCCGTGTGAGTTGACTTGTTTGCTGAATGTCATAGGAAGTTTGGGATGAAGCTGCTGTTGAAGAAAGATTTGTCAGATTCCTCCTGCATGGCAAAAGGCTGAGTAGATTGCTCTGTGTTTGTCACATCTGAGGTGACTGACCGTCACTAGTCAGAAAGAAGTAAATAGTATTGACAATTTTATCAGATCAAAATTGCAAGGCTGCAAGGATGGGTATCTGCATCACCCAACACGCTGCAAGGGCCTTTTGTTGTGGGGAAGTGCTGTGGCGCTGCGGAGCGGATGAGGAGGGCAGGCAAAGGCACCGGAGCGCCACAGAGTGATCCCTGCCGTRCAGCTATGTCGCTGTTCTCCGGTCGCGCTATCCAGCCCGGCCAAAAAGCCTGAGCGATACAATCGACAGCTACTGGCAATATCCTAAGTAATTCTCTGCTATGCTGTACTGGCATATCAGCTTGTTCAGAACTATTATTTTGGACATTTAACATGATACTGCATATCGGTATAAAGACTAAAAAAGCTTAGAAAAATTAATGATACGTTGGTTTTTTTGATTTTCCTTGTGCACTCCAATTCAATAYTAGCATATGGAAGTCTCAGATAATCAGTCTCTTCCCTAAAGATCGCTATATGCTATAGACAGAATTAATAGTATTACCTATAACTGTTGTTGGATCTGTCTCCTTCTAATGGTGCCCAATTTTCACTATTAAAGCTGAAATTTTATGTGACATTTTTCTATCTCAAACATGACTCTTCTGATAAACTTCAGTAACACCATGTCACTTATTTGCTAGAACAAAAGTCTAGCAAAACACAGTATCTTGAAAAGAGCAAAAGTTTTGTTAACACACTCTGACAATCTCTAAGAAGCTGATATTTATGAATACTGATTGGGTAGAAACTTATGGGGAAATTGGGCATCAATGAGAAAAAGTGGAGAGGTAGGGCTTCTTTGATTAAAAAGAGGAAAAAAGAGGACTGGATCCTGGTAAGGGTTTGGAGCCAGTCAGCAGAAGGAAAACAGATCTGACAAGAAGCTGACTTAGAGAGGGGCAGAGAGACTGACAAAGGACCAGCAAAAGAGAATTTATAGGAAAACTTGAGTTCAAAGCCAGCTCTAGATGAGGCAAKTCAGATTGGCAAAAGTTTCTGGAACTGACAGAAAAGATGGCAGAGAGCAGAGAGGAGACTGGGACTCACCAGAACCAATGGAATAATCAAAACATGAGCTAGGTAAGGTTAACTGGGATTAGGATACAAAAAACCCAGCCTATCTTCTTCAGGAAGAAGAATGGACATGGATCACAAAAAGGGCCTAGTGAAATAAGAAAGCAGGCACATGCCAGTAAGAGCCAACTTGGGTGGAGGGAGGATGATGTGACTAGGGGAGTTCACATACTTAAATGAGATAATMTGATTTCTTAGTCTTATCATTCCTCTGATCACAGTGTTGATCTCATTTACCTCTAGCACTTTATAAAGGATGGCAACCCACCTTTACTGCTGGTTATCCTAACAGCTTTTTGACGAAGGTCTCTGTAGTGGAGTTAAACATTCAAGTTTGTTGGTGAAGCATGTGGTGACGGTATTAGTGAGTCAAAGATATTCTGTTTTTCTAAGGCATTATAAACAAACAAATGAAAAGCCCTAAACAAAGATCTATGAAATTATATATAAACATCAAACAGTTAAAAGGTCAAAATGCATAGTAACAGAATAAATGCTATACAGCTAACCTGTATAGTTAACGCATGTTTGAACTTATTAAGTACAGATTTCAGTATGAACTCCCGCTAAGATTGGAAGGCAATGGAAAAAATCCAGATCTTTCTGTTAATGTCATGATCTTCGTAAAAATAATAATTGAAAGCATAACCATTTTTTCTCTTCAAGATAACACGCTCAGAGATACAACTGGAATCTTACAGAAAAGTGCAAAATGATTGCAGGCTCATTGATTGCAAGTCTTTCAAAAGACAAATAATGAAACATAAGCATATCTGTATCTTGTTAGACGACGTAGTGGCAGTGTGCAGTACTACTCTGCTTGCTTTAGAAAGGGGGACTCTATGTAYGTTACATTTTCACCATGGTAGTGAGTCTCTTAGTTTATACCACAGCTGTGCTATCATCTAACCCTCAGGTCATCAGTATGAGTAAAATGACTTCTAAGATTTTAAATAAGATGTTATAAGCAGTGATTTCAGGAGACAAAATCTCTACGACTTAAGATTTATTTATTAGCCTAAAAGCTAAAAATAATTAATTGTTTAGTTCTTTCCAAATAAAATTTAATTCCTTGATGGTTTATTTCCAACRAAAAAGCAAAATCTACCTACCCACTTTTAACTGATGAGAGCTTTCATTACAGGAGAACAAAGAAATATATAAATGCAAAACAAAATACACTCCACAAATCTTGCTTTGGACAGCATTACAGAAAAATCATACTTTGAGAAAGGAATTAAACATTTCCTAGGAATGGCAGGGACCTCAGTAAAGATATTATAATGTGGCATTTGATGTTCTAGAGGGATTTCAACAAGTTTTGCATGGTCAAATTCCATTAATAAGTTGGCTTTCTTCCAAGGCTGTGTGTGTCCCTCTCATCTGCCATAGTGCCCTAACTGTAAGAAAACCTCACCTCACCTGCTCAGTCACATCTTAGCAATTTTAATTGCTTTTTCTTGCTTGTTACAGTAGAAAATAGGCTTAGAAAAATCCTAGTATCTTACAATGCAGATTATGTGGGTTATAAGTAGAACAGTAACAATTTTGGTGGTAGTGTAAGAGGATTGTAGAGCATATTGGTGGGGAAATGCCACGTGGAGGGATATTAATGATGATGGGAGGGGAATAAGAGAAAATCAGTGGAATMGGGTTTTACAAGTAACTATTCAGGAAGAACAACTATTGCAAGTATTGTCACAGTGTTCTATAATGTTCAGTGTCCTATAATGGATGCATTTTTTTCTCAAGCTATACTAACATTTGAATTATAAATGTATATTTACTGTACCTTTCATTTTGCAGAGCTTGAGTATGTGCAGATTTAGATTACAGCACATTCTGAGCAAGTCTGACTCATAGTTTTTAGCAGATGACCTTTAATTAGTGGGAAGATATTCTATCCATATCATATTCGTTCACTTGTCTTACTGGGCATTAGACGGCTGCTGTGAAGCATAAAGGGTTTTTTTTTGTCCTAATCCCTGTGATGTGACATGATTAATGAGATGAAATTCCCATTTGGAGTTTCCTACCAATCAATAGGCAGATGGGCAGTAGTGGATGTCGAACAACAAGACAGCAGGAGTTTCTTAAGCTCTTGCTACTTTCATAGAGAAAAAATATTTAGAAAGATAATTTGAAGGAACAGATAATATCCATTTTCCACATTTTTCTCCTCCTTCAGTAATTAAATGTTTATTTGTTTTTAGTGCATATAGAAAGGGAAAATGGTATTTTGAGTATACACATCATATTAAGTTAAAATAAGTAGCTTTAAAAATCTTAAGAACATCACTTATGCCAAGTAGGTTTACTGAGTCTGCATTGAAAAACCATTTGCCAAGCAGTGAGCCTGATTTTCCTCACATGTATACAGATGTAAATAAGCAGACATATCAGAAAAGACAACAGAATTACAAAACACTAGAATACAACCAGTATAAAAATCAAATCAAACCAGTGATTCTTTTTCTGTGTTATTTTTTTGTACTTCAGTAAGATATCAAACATTTTGCATATCTTACAAAAAATTTTTTTTCAGGAGCTTCAACATCCCATCCCTTATCCTCTGGGAAAACGCTGCTAAGTCTTTTTTTTTACCTCTTGATATCTAGTAAGTGACATAAAATGAAACAAAGGATTAATCTTCTACAGGTTAGTTTCAACAGTAAAATCTTGACTTMAGACTGTAAAGTCCTTGAAAAATATATATGTAATTTTAAATCTTTACAGTTGTGCTACAGAATACTCAAAATGAAGCTGAGTGTTTTCATTTTCAGCATGTTCATTTTAAGGAAATTAAAGCCAACAAACTTGTTATTATACCCCAAGAATCAAAACATTTACAGCACAAGAATTTCAGTGATTCAGTCATTTAAAATGTTTGCTTTTTCTTGCTAGCAGAATTTATAARCATGGATAACTTACTAAAATAAACTACATTATATAATATTACATCTTTATGTATGACAAGATCTAAAAATGAGCCAAATATCTAAAATTAAATGAAAAAATCAAAGGCAAAATATGTCAGGTAGACAGATTTCTGCCAACAAAGTTAGAGCTGAGGAAATAATGCAAATCTCCAAACAGAGGTAGCAACAGGTTTCAGAAAACCTTTCTTTCCTAGCCTAACTGATGCTCATTTTCTTCTGTGCAACAGTTCTCTGCTTCTGTAAAATAGGAGTATTGATGTTTAGCTATTTGTACATGCAAATGATTTATCTTACATTTCCTTCTCATTGCCTCTCTCTCCCTCCCTCYCTCTCACAGACATAGATGCACATACAGTAAAATTCATAACACACTCTTCCTAATGAACAAACTCCCACTGAGCACCAAAGTGCTTAATGATGCTCAGCAGGCAGAGTTCTGCAGTTCCCCTATGTGAGCCAATATATAATCACACTACAGTTAAAATAATATTTAAGTTGCAAGCAGAAGCACTGTAAATGTAAGACATGCTAGCTTTAAATTTTTCTAAATTTTAATTCTGCTCCTTTGTGTGTTCATCCAATGCCATGAAAAAAAGAAGGCACAAGGGAAAAAGCATACATGATTATGAAATTAAAATCTGTTTGCAAGGCACATCTGTATAGATGTGAAGAAAAATTAGCAAAAGTAAGTTCGGGCAAACTATGGTAAGTCAGCCTTAAATACTTTGCAATCAACTTCTTTTCATTTTTATATATGTAGTATTCACCAGTGGTCACATCTATCTGGTCTGCATTTTCAAAGTGATGCTTATAGACCAGATTCTGCAATTAATCAGCTGTATAGGCATAATCCCACCCAAAATGTAGTTTACAATCAAAAAAAAAATTGTGAAGGGGGTCTTTTACCATATATATTAGAACAGGCAGTAAGAAAAAATAGCTCTCATGGTCCATTTGAAAGCACTTTTAAAGATTATTTTTCAAGTACATGAACGGTCAATTTATCCTTGGAAATATACAGTAAACAGACTTTTMGAATGAGCAGTGGTAGGCCACAGCTTGTTTCCATCTGCTGGAAAGTTGGGAGGAGACACTGCAGGTCCCTCTCACAAGCCCATGACCCATGTCAGATGAAAGGCGTCCTCAGTTACCCCCATCCTGCGTAGTGGTAATTGGTGGATGAGTTCATGTGTATACACTCTTGGCTTTTTCATAGGTCCCTTCCTTTGGGATCCCTCAACGTGAGTGATCCTGAAGCAGTACTTCTTGCAGGAGAAATATATATCAGTGTGAAGTAAGTTGTAGATTTAGGATAGAAAAGGAATTTACAGCCCAGTGATACCTCGTTCCTTTTCCTCTCCTCCAGGTGAGGCATCGTGTGGACCAATCTGAGCATGTAGCTGCTTGACAGATATCACAGCTGCTCTCAGTGACAAGTAGTTTAGATATGGTGATGCTCAATAACTTGTCAAATTTGTAAGAAAATAGCAAAGGCTGGGGCAGAAGAAACTGCAAATTTGCAGCTAAACGCTATAATTTTTTTTTTTTTTTTTTTTTTTTTTTTTTTTTTTTTTTTTTTTTTTTTTTTGCATTTCACATTGATTTAGTTAAAACACTGCATGGCACAACTAAAGAGCTGCATATAGTTAAGTGTAGGCAAGGATGCTTCTTTGTTTCCCCAAGGAAAGAAATATTCGATTAATAGATAGGAGTTTGATTTCCGAAAAGACTAACTTCAGGAAATACTTGGATTTCAGTCTTCTGTGTAGCTGACCACAATCTGAAGTTGGATGGGTTCCCAGATCTAAAGAATGCTTCCACTACGTTGGTCACCTAGCCTCCTAAAAATGCTCCATTAACAGCCAATGTTTATTATATAGCTAATTCTTTGTGTAAATTATAATCTTCATTGTGGTAAAGCATATGAGCAACTATCTTTTGCCCATTTGGGATCAGAGGGACTCAGGATTAATCTTTTTTTTCCTGTTTCATGATCACTGTAACACTTCACAGAATATAAGGCTCAGATTCCCAACCACTACTTACCTAATATGTAATAGTCTGATACAATTCTTTTCATAATCTAATTGTCTTTACATGTAAGCACTGAATGCCTTCCTAATACCTTTGAGAACTTCTATAAGCATTTCCCTGGGTTACTAAACAGATTACCTTTGAGAAATTCTATAAGCATTTCCCCGGATTAATAAACAGATTATTTCAGTTAAGTGAGGAGGAAGAGTGTTAGGCATGCTCCAGAACAGTACATTTTGACCGTAATAACTGAATAAACAAATGCTTTGGAAAGTGAAGTTCATCTAGTTGATAATTATACACATAAAAATCTGTTTCTGGGTGACACATGGATATACTGACAATGAGAGTCCATTCTTATTTTAAAGAAGTGCTCTGGAAGTATGCGGAGCTAAAAAGCCCAAGGTTGAATATTAATGATGATGCCTCGGGTTAAGATGAATATTTATTGCAAACTTCTTTTGAAAAAAGGGAACAGTCTAAGCCACAACTTCTAGATTTTCTTCATACAATATAGCACAAAAATACTCAACATTTTAAATTATTTCAGTAGATAATACAAGAAGATCACAGAAAGCAAACAGTAAATATACATGGCCATCAAGGAGACAACTGCAATGCGGACAATGACATACACTCATATTTTTTTTCTTCTGCTGGGGGAAATGTTTTTTAATCAAATATTATATGCATCTTTCAGATTATCTGTATGATTATTCTGCCAGAAGATATACTGGTAAACTATAATTAAAAGGAAGAAATAAGTCAAACTTCTGTGATAGGAGCTATTAGAATTTTTATGTTCATGACACTTTAGCATATTTCAGTAAGTGGGAAACAACGCTTGCCTAACTCCAGATAGTCCGATTATCCATATTCATCCCTAGGCAAACTCTGAGGCCAAAGTAAATACAAGAACCTTAAAACAATTAGCATAAGGAGGAGGAGCTGTCCATGCAATGCTGAGAGGGCTGACATGTATGCGTGGAGGCTATACAGGCTATACGTTCACTGTAGTCTACTGGCTCACTCAGAATTTTGTTAATATTGGACTAACATGACATGTCTTCACTTTGTGGAGATATCGGTTTAGGTCTCTGTTAGCACAGGTGCCTCTGTAGTGTGCTCCATTTTTGTTATATGGGCATACTCAGAGAGATAAAGATTCTAGTTTTCCAAGAGAAATGCAAGTCAGTTGCTCAAACATAAATACATAAACTTGAAAAATTTTACTGTCATAAGGAAAAATGAAGGTAGTTGTAAGGAGAAAACGGGCAATTGTTCTCAACTTTCGAACCATTACTAGTTGTGCTGGAGGAGAGAAAGAATAAATAAGTTTTTGAAGAAGCTGCTTATTAGCTGGCAATTACAACTACTGCCCCAAGCTGGAGAGAGAGCTTGCAAGTGCTAAAATCAGCTGAGCCTGTTGTGTTAACATAGATAATAAACAAAAAGTATTTTGCAGGTTGAAAAAGGCCCGCTTAACTAAATGATCAGAGAACATGTGAATATTGTTAATTCAATGCTAAACTGATTTAATAAAGCCTTTTAAAAGCCAGGGTATGTTAGCTCAGGCCCAGAGTTCCCAGTGAGGTTTGGCAACTGTGCTCATGTTGCTCTGCTTATCTTGGAGGGTGGGCAGAGCAGGACTGAGTCTGTCAGCAAAATAATGTGAAGACTGGCGGGTAGTCTGGGAGCAGTATGAATTATTATAGTTTTTACCTAATTATGGTTCTACTCAGAGGTGCAGGAAGCCTCCTACAGACATCACAGAGGTCACATTTACCCAAGCACTTGTGACAGAGAAAATTTAAATATTCATGTTCTTCTTAGCTTTTTGGATTGAGCCCATCTTTATAGCTCAGGAGTGCTGAAGTGCACATGCTATGTGCAGCATCAGCAAAAAATGTTTTCTTGGTAATAAGTTCAGCTACAGCAACAAGCATGGTACCAACAAGCAAGCTACTTTACTGTAAGCTTGCTAGAACTACCGTTCTCATGGACTAGGCAAGACCACTTGGAGACAATGAAGATGAGCAGCTTCATCTGCATTTCTCTACAGCAACTGTTTGAGGCAGAATCATAAATAATTGTGTTAGAATTCAGAGGAATTCTGAGGAATTCACCTCTGTTCTCTTGTATGTCATAGAAAGCCACAGACATTCCACAAATATAGTGTCARTTTACTGTCTTATACTCCTGTCAGATAGTCATCTGTCCAAAGTCCGTTGATTTTAATGGCAAGATCATTGATTTTATCATGTTTAAGTAATCCAATATGAAATTTCAGAAGACAAAGTTCACCCTCAAACAATCACTCACTGATGACTATTAAGAAAGTAAAAATTTCCCACTACATTTTAGAAAGGAGTATACTAATATAAATAAATGATCTGYATATTAAACATGTATTACATTTAGAAAAATTYTGATTTTGATTTTGATTTTGGCAAACAAGCCAAAATGTGAGCTTTTTAAAAAGCTCATTTGAAGAACTAGAAAAGAACTAACTGCCCTACTTAGACTGTCCATGACTTAAGCAGGAAAATCTATAGTGTATCAAAAACAGGCAACAATAAAAGTTGAAACTGTGCAAATCCAGCCAATTTCCCACCAGGCTTGCACACGCAGAGTTGTTAAAGCTGATTACAATGTAGCATAAATGGAGGTCTAATTAACATAAGAAACTGATCCAAAAGAAAATCCCATCAACATACGTGAAAAAGAAYCTGATGTGTTTGAAATTCAGCCAACTACAAATTAATTCAACATAGATTACATATACAAGGAGAAAAAGACTCCAGCAGAGTAACTGGCATTGTATTGGTACATATGCCAGAAAGATTCTCTCTTACCTTGTATCCCCTCCCAGACACTAAGATAAATAATATTTGTGCACCATATGTTCCATCAAGAAAAGAAGCAGTGGTCAACCTCTTATTCTTGATCGTTGTAATTTCTTTGTAAGTCAGTTTGCATTCTGTTTCTTTCCCCTTTCTATGCCACTGATTATTTCAAAGACAGCTATATTATGGTCTCATGAAAGACCAGGAGATCTTATTACTGGGCCTTGAATTGTCTGTCAGTTACAGTTGCTCCTGGCATCCAGTGTGTTGCCACAGCCATGCATGTGACACTATGAGAATAGTCCTTGCACCAAGGAGGACTATACAGAAATGCCTGAACTGCGTCTAAAACATGAATGAACTGAGAAAAGCACTGTGTTGGCGAGGACACTCCAGCATCCAAACTACTTTTTTTTTACTGTGAGCATCACTCTGTGCTATGGAGTTAAGAGCAGAAGAGCAGAGATAAGAGCTAACTACAAGTGTCTCTATAAGTTCTTGCTCATGCGTGTAGCACCCAACTGTATGAAGGATGTTCCAACATCACCCTGGTGAAAACCATTTTGTCTCCTATTCCAAACCTATGGTACAATATTAGCTCCTAAGGTTGGCTGTCATGAGGAAGTTAAAGTGAAATAAAGTAAGTAATCCACAGAGTGACAGCCATCCTATAGGATTACTGCCCTGGAGTACCTTGACATAAATACTCTTACCATATAATAAGCATTCATATAAGGTCAGTACAGAAAATCCACACCATTGCTATCCAAAGACTTCCTCATGTCTAAAGCTTTCAGAAACATCATTTTATCTGCTAAGTACAAGGAGGTGTAGTATACTCAACCATATCAGGCAACAGACTTACACTATAGCATAAGTACCCAAGCCGTATCATTTGAACAAAGCAACTTTAGAAGTCATATTCCTACTCAGTCTGTCATTATGTGACTGAGCAGCAGACATGTGTGTCTTCATGCTGGAGGTAGAACATTTCTTTTTTTCCCTCTTTCTTCATTGTTATTGTCTCTAGATCTCAATTATCTGAAATACTGTGTTAGTTAAGTTCATACTGCTCTGCCCTTCAGGTCATAGCTGATGCCAGTGCCAGAATACCCTCTAAAATGCTGGCAGATGTTTGCTTGAGTGGACTTTTATAGGTCTGAAGCCTCATTAGTTGTTTTCATGACCTGAATGCTAATTTAGCAGGGTGGTTCTTAGGCTCTGGATCTGAATACTCAGGAAATTCTGATGATTTTCACTCTATGGGTGCTACTTAGTTATCATTATTTAGAAAAATATAGAACAATTTAATTAATACCTTATACACCAATAAACATTCTGCCTGAGTACAGTAAATGATTAATGAAATCCCTATAATAAATCTAAGTATTTTAAGTCAAGATGACCCAATAAAAAATAAATTGTTGGGTCAAGTGGCAAATGAAAGATATTCAGGATTGGTAACACCTCATTAAAAACCATTTCAGCTGCCCTAAGGCAAGATGTTAATATACAGTAATTGTCTACTCAGAGTGACTCTTCCAGTTACATGAATAATGTGAAGTAACTATTTAGACATTCTTGCTTGTATTGCCATAGCTTCAAAATGAAATCAAGACTGATTTTTAATGTTTTTTGCTACTATCATGAATTCACAAAAAGAAGGATAAAAACATGAGAGAATTATATCCCCTTCTGGCAAAATTTCCCTTACAGAAAAAGAAGTCATAAAATTATTTAAATAGGATAGCTGTGAATCATAAGGAAATAGTACTGCTACTACTTCTGCATTTGTCTTTCTGCTCCAACAAAACTGTAAGCAAATAATAGTACATTAGGAATAGGAATTTGAACAGAGCAAGTGATGTCTGTTGTTCTACCACAGAAAATACAAAATGATTTCCTGCTGCCAAGTTTGTGCATGTCATGTTTTAACAAGGAATACTACTAAGCAGTGAAACAGAAGTGGTTTATTATGTAGATTAGCTCAAATTCCAATAAATCTCAAGTACTCTCACATTCTAAACAGGATCTCCCTCTTCAATCTACCTGTAGAAAAGTGCATGCAGCATTATGCTTAACAATRAATAAATAAATACATAAATGTTAACATTGCTGTCATTCTGCTCCATAGTGTAATCAGTCTTTTATTAAATATTGATTGGCTCAATCCTACAGGCATTCTATATTCTACTGTGCTGATCCTGACATCTGGAAGCAAAAAAACTCCAGAGGCTGACTGGAAACTAAAAGTTTCCTGAGGGTGCTAATACGAGCATCAGATCCACTCAGAACTAAAAAAAAAAAAAAAAAAAAAATGGTTTGGAAAAGCTCCCATGGAAATTCTACAGCGTTGTCTGTACATACAGCCTCATCTCACCTTGTCTTCCCTTTGCTTGATTCCTTCGAAGAAAGTAGCTTGACAAGCTGAGCTTGATTTGATTGCATCAGGATTCCACAACACCTAAGGAACGAGTAGGAAGAAGAAGCTGATCATCTTATCAGTGAGAAAACTTCAGTAAGAGTCTTACTCAACAGTAAGTGAGGTTCCCAACAACGATGACATATATATGCTCAAAAAAACCTAGAATTTTCCAAAGTTAGAGGTAATATGCAAAACTTGGGATATCTACAAAACATAACAGTACGATACCAAGCTGGGAGGAGTGGTTGACACACCTGAGGGCTGTGCTGCCATTCAGAGAGACCTGGACAGGCTGGAGAGCTGGGCAGAGAGGAACCTCATGAGGTTCAACA
>NW_028186756.1:9670857-9699378 GCF_003343005.1 Rhea americana
ATGATCTCCAGAGGTCCCTTCCAACCTTACTGATTCTATGATTCTATGATTCTGTGATATCTACAAAACATAACGGTATGTACTAATGCTTTTAATATACAGTGTGCCAAGTGTATTTGTAAAATCCAAGAAAACAGTATGATTTACTTAAACAGTGATTTTGTGATGATTTAAATAAGTGCATTTATTATGAGGCATTTTACTCATTTTACTGCTCTTCTCAGTTTTTAATGTTTTAAAAATTAGTAATGGAGTTGTGCTGATTTCTGAAGAAAATAGCAATCAGATAGACAAAAGACACATAAAGCACAGGACCAAAATATAATCTCAGTGCAACAAGATTTGGTTATAACACTATTATGAAGCTGAAACAGACAAAACTCAAAAGTTTCATCATAAAAAGATAACCTGTGGGAGCAAATTGTATGAGAGAGCTTTATCCATCTTGAAATAATATTTTGATCATATGTTTCAGGCTTTGAATTGCTGGAAAAAAAGAAGTTTGTACTTCTGCTTTGAACTACAGYTTTACAAAGTATCACCCTATTTTTTGAAAACTCTGGAGTACATGGCACAATTCAGTTTTCTAAAGTTAATATTTCACAAAATGCTTAAGGAAAGTAGTGTCTTGAAATAATGTTGAAATAAATAGTTCATAAATTGGGCTAGAAAATTATAACTTGTATCCAAATTATAACTTGTTATCCAAATGAATTTTACAAAAATACTTCTGGCTGCAGCTACTTGATCAATGGGATACAATTTCTGTACTGAAATGCTATCAGTTTAAAATAACCATGAGTAAAGTTTTATAGTATAGTAGTGTTTATATATGAAGATTTTATTTTGATTATTGCTGCCTGTACATATTGTTGTCTGAGTAGTTGTCATCAATACCGCTGTTTCTTATGTGTCCATTCTATGGTAAATAACTCAAAAGACGTGCTCTCTGCTTTGCAATCTAGATTGAATATTATTCTACTTCAGTCAAAGAAGAATGTGACACTGAATGTCACACTCCGAAGAAGAACGTTACCACTGAATTGAGCGTTCCAGCTAGCAAGGCATATACCGAGTGACAAGCATTACCTCAAAGGTTAATCATTCCCCCAGAGCAGCCCACTCTTTGGAATTAGGCAAAATTTCCTCAAAATCAGGCTCATTTCTGGTAACCTATTCTGAAAGGTTGACATTAATTAGCATACAAATGCAACTTAAGTAACTTTAAATTGTAAAGAACCTTGTAGACTCAGGAAAGACAACTTCCTCTAGCACCTGCATTTTCTCATTGACTTGTGTGTGTCCTGTAACAGTGCAACAGATGCACAGGACATGAATCCACAAAGTCTAGCCTGTGGGGAGTTCAAGTCTCTGCTGTGTTAGCAAGCTACCCGCTCTTCTAATTAGGCTTCTTACGCCACTCTGTATATTCTGAGCTAATCAAACTAGGACAGGAAAAGCAGCAGAAGGTTAGAAGTAACGAGACTGATTAGAATCCACATGTAAGGTGGCAACTGGACGTTGCCTGAAAGGAAGAGGGGACAGTAAGAGAGAAACACGTAACCTAAAATGGCACCTGCCTCACCGCTAGCATTTTTCTCTGTGCTTTTTAACTTAATTTAGCTGTATCAGGATGCTAGTTTACATAGTTTTTGATCTGCACTCCTCTACAACTGCAACAGAGAACAAGTGAACTCCTAATACTCAGCTAGTAGATAATTTGCAGTCATAAATCATGGCAATCTGATGCATAAGTTACTGCTTCCAAAACAGATAAACAATGAAACACGATTCTATGTTTTATTGTACAATGATCCTGCTATCTTTTATCGTCAGTGTTTTACTAGACTATAACTGAAGGTTTCTAAGCAGAAGTTGAAAGGAAAAACAAACTGCTGTTGTTTCTTGCTTTAATGAATGGCATTTTTATGTCCCCACCATCAATAATATTCTTCAGCCTTGAAACCTTCCACCAAACTAGTAGTTTCTAGTATGTCTATGTTGCATTACTAGAGCTGGTTAGAATCCTTTTTGTTAAAAATAAGTCAGTGCAAATTACTGTCTTGTAAAACTACTTTCTCAACAATTATTTAGACTAGATTAATGTTCCTGCAAAATGTAATAAACTAAGATATTTTGCAGTATACTGTTCAAAAATGAAATTTGTTCCAAATTATAACAATATTTAATTTTAATATTGTGGTTATTCTTTCTACCCTTCTTATAACAAGTAACAGCAATGCAAAAATAACTRAAGTTGTATTCCGGAAATCCCCAGACTACCCAGTCAGGCAGTGCATGCCTTACTGATAATAAAGCAAATCATCAAAGCTAGAACAGACTTTCAAAACACAGGTGATGATGCTAGAGAAAGGTACCAGACAAGAACTATGCAGTCTGGAGTCCTCTAAAGAAATCAGGAGCAGTTGTGCACTCTTTTCAATTGATGTTTTTCAGCCTTGATCTGAAAGCCTACTTTTAGATAAGCAAGGATATTTCATGCCTACTGTACCCTTGGCCTTCCCTGCTGAGATTCTCAACAAGAATGTCTCTTCTCTGTGTGATATTTAATCTAGACTGTAACCCCCTTAGGGGCAGAGATCACATCTACTTGTCTGTAAAACCTAATGTGCACATATGGCAAAAGAACAAATAGTTAAAAAAAAAAAAAAAAGATCACAGGCAATATGTGATGCTGAGTTTTGTTACCTTTCTAGCATGAGAATATATTTATACTACAGTTACTTTCCAGAATACTTAAGCTTGAGATAACCTTTGTAGCTCTAATAGTCAAAATGCTCACAGGGGTGATGCACTACCATTCAGTGTATCAACACGAAGTTTTCGTATCAGTCTTTCTGAAGCAAAAATGCTGTTACTAGTGTTTGATGTTTAAAGAGGACTGAATCCTTTGTTTTAGTCTAATGTGTGATGTGACAGATGCTACCTGATTTAAGGAGAACTAGAGAAACTCAAAAAATGGCAACCACAGAATTTTAAGAAACAAAAATTGCTTAAAAACTTTTTCTATTTTTTCCTCGCTCAAAACACAGCATATAGTAGCTGCACACTGTCAGCAACACACTACTGAGAATTGTTAATCTGTGAATAGGGATCTGGAAAGAATGATGTTACTCAGCAGTGTGCTAATCACCTGACCACGGCAGCTAAAAAATGTCCTCACCACAACAAAAACGTTCATTGCTAGCAGGCTGTCGCAGGGTGGGTTTGACTATGCTGTTTGCAGTCAGAAGCTGTTGTAGCTGTTGCATCTTAAAACTAATTTAAACAAGGAGCCTGTTTTGGTCAACATGACAATAATCTGAAATAATGCAGGTGAAAAGCTAAAAATTGTCTTTCAGATGCGGACACCCTCTGTTAAAATCATAAAGCATGCACATGATTGTCAGGTTAGAGAAGGGAGTCAGCTTCCTGCCAGAGCTGGCAGAGTAGTACAACATTATTTGGATTCAAAAACTATGTTAGATAGGACAACAACATTGTCTTTATGACTCATTTTTGTCAGACCGGATTCAAAACTTACACCAACAAATCTGACATTTCATACTGCTCTGCAGAAAGCAAGTAAAATGAGTCCATGTTTTAAAACAGCAGGGAAGCTTCCAGTGCTACAATTAACTGGTAACATATGCCACTGCTGCCAAGAGGATTTTTAATCTCTTTAAACATTAATGTAGCATTTTTGCTTCTGTCGCAATAAGGCAGCCATCTGTGTTTGAACCTGCTGGGAAACTAGGGATATGTTTACAGAGAGAGAAATAGAGAGGGAGAGAGGGAGGTAGACAACCATGTTTCTAGATCCAGCATCTAAAATAACAAATCAAACCTTTTAAAAAGTATTATTAATGAGCCATACAGCTGTAGGAAGACTGTCCAGATGCTCAAACTGCTCAATTTAAAACTGTACAAAATAGTAACCCACCCAACTCAGCATATATTCTGCTCATTTAATACATTTATTTTTTCTGCATAACTTTGTACAGTTACTAGAGAATTTTGTTACAGACTTATTTCCAGGAAAATCTCAGTTCTATAACTTTGAAACAAACTTCTTATAGAATATCAAACCACATTAAAAAGGCAGAGTTCTGCAAAATCTTTCAGCATGAATGGTAATTTTGAAGCTCCAACTCTGCATTTTTGCAGGGATTGCTTTCTAATATTAGGACTTAATTGAATAGAGTACATCTTTTAAAGAGGTAAAGATTTAACTCYTATGAAATACAGGGCACTAAAAATTTTGTATCCAAAAACATGCCCAGTACTGACCTCTACAGTCTGAGGCTGCTCTGATAAAAGCCACATCATCTGCACATCTTCCTTCTATCCTAAGGTCCTTCATAGACTCATAGAATGGTGAGGTTGGAAGGGACCTTGGGAGATCAGTACAACCCTCAGCGCAGCCCATACAGGGATTGAACCCACAACCTTGGCATTAGCAGCACTGTGCTCTAACCAACTGAGCTAAACCTGCTTCCTTCCCACCTTTCCCATGCTAGTAACAAAACTACTAATGCACTTCCTTGGGCTTTAGACTGGTGGTGATCATGAATCTGTCGTTTCCCTTCCTTCAGGCACTGATAAGGTTGAGTCCCCTGGTTAGGTTAAGCCACTTCAGAGCAAATTATACCCCTACAATTGTCATGAAATAGGCAGATGATGAAAAAAAAGCCAAATTCCTCCACCGCAGGAAAGTCTGGGTGTGAGGGCACCAGCTATCTGCTACATTTGGCCTGCTACTTTTCACCCAGTAACAACCAGCCCATAAGAGCTCAGAAACAAGCCCAGGTGTAGAGTCCAGCTCAGCTGTTTGACAGAAATGCATGAGAATAGGGTACTGTGGACCAGTGCGGGTTGAGGAAAGAGAGAAACRTGAGTGCTGTGGGGGATACAGCAAGGAAGACAGCAACAGCACGGATGCAGAACAAGGCTCTGTTAGCTTTGCTAYTCAACTAACAAGTAATTTTTTAATAGGGGCTAATGCCCTCTGAGATACARAAACAAGCTCAGTGGCTATCCTCTACAGACCTGTGAAAAGGCTGTGGATACCGGTTCACCCATCCTGAAAGACATTAACTCTGCTTTTTCTTCAAGTTCAGTTTACACTTCTTGGGAGGAAAGGCTTTAGAATGTGACTCGSTCGTGGGAGAAGAAAACTTGCAAGGGATCTAGCACACACTCCGCTCCCCAGCAGCCTCGGCTGTCTGGGAGCGCCACCGCTGCTGACTGCTGTCAGCTCTGGGGAGGATCCAGAGCAGTTTGCAGCTGCGTCGATGCCCACCCAGGCCCTGGAGCCAGCACGGAGCCGGCAGCGCCGGCCAGCCGCACGCGCCAAAGCCAGCCGCCCCGCTGAGCGCCCGGCGTGACCCGCGGCCGGGCGACCACTAGCTACAGCAGCACGAGGAGCACCGCAGACCAAGGGACGTGGAGGGATGAACTCCGGGCCCGTTCTAGCCCTGCCGCGGATTACTTTATCAATTCACATATTTTTAATTTGGTGGGCTAAATTGTTAAGTGCTGACTTCCAACATCTTTCGATGAAGCTGCAGGTGCTCAGCAGTTTTAAAAATGTAGCCGCATATATTTAGGCCCATTTGTTTTTCCTGGCTACAGCAATTCAGGTGGGAGATTTTAAAGTTCTTAAGTATGCTTTTTGCTGCTGGGTTATTGCTGGTTGCTGTGGATATATTGACTAATGGATGGAAAGGGGATACAGGAGTGGTCTATTGTGTTATTAAGAACTGTCAAACAAGAGATAAACCCCTTTTAAAATGGGTATGTGCATAAGTTAAAATATATCAGCATGGATTTAGACAAAACTATATAAGCCCTGGAGTGATATTTTTGGCTACAGCTCCTAATTTAGTTTAAATGTAAGATGGCAATAAATAATAGTTATTTCTCACACAGACAATTAAGTGCCTAACATTTATAAAATACCATGTAACACATACACCTCTAAAATCTAGGAAAATCCTCATGTTGAATATTTTATTGTGATTTATTATATCCTATATATTTCCTGTTACATTCTATATATTTCTCAATGAAAGAAAATCCATATGAAAAGAATGACATCCTTTCTCATGAATAAAATACGTTTCATTTTTTTTTTCTTTTTAGTTAAAGCCAGCCTATTCTGAGATGCTGCTCAGGTTACCTGAATTTGGAACTGGCACGTACTAGCTTGCATCTTAATTATCTGTTGAACTCAACCATTAAAAGATAAGTGTACAAACTAGTTCACCTGCAAATAATTAACTTCTGTCCAAAACTGTGAGCTACCTAAGTTTGAATCATTATGTATGTACGAAACTATGTAAAAATTCCCTACAATTTTTGCCATTATACTTTAGAAAGCGTTTTATGGCAAACAAATTCTTTGAGGACAAACTAGGATAATGCTGACAGACAAAGATAACATTAGATGAACTAGTGAAACTGAAAAATGAGACAGTAAAAATTTCTGACAAAGACAGTATTTATGAACCATTTGCACCAAAGGAGTGTAATTTGGCCAGATGACTCCTCACTAAATTTTTAAAACGATTTTATCTGCTTTCTTAATACTTGGGGATCTAGCCAGATTTCTACTTTGAAATGCCATATCGGCATTGCACTGGAGTTTGTTTTTTTGCAAAATATTTGAGATATGTAACTTTTCTTCCAAAGAGAATCTTTATTATTTTTATTTCATAAACTGTTGTAGAGTTCTAACTTTCCACGTGCTCTATGTACGTAATCTTTCCGCATTTCTACTCAGTGGTAATGAAAGGATTCTCATTCTGCTCATGYTTCTGCATATGCTTAGTTGTTAAAGACATGAAAAGTTTGATGGAGCTATTCATATGTCCAAAGCTAAATACATATGTATATTTTTCCACACATAAACTGAAGTGAACTCTACTATTTAGCTAACTTTTCAAAAAATGCCCTTACTAAATATTTAGCTCAATAAATACCTATAAGGTGGCAAGAAATAACAAAAGTATATTAAAATTTTGCAATAGATTAATTAGGAATCACAAAAAATGATTTACAGGAAGAAGAAAAAAGCTCAGCATGAAATCCACTGATAATAGTTATTAAAATCGATGTCTTCAATAGTATTCAAGGAGTTACTGATATTCAGTCAAGAAAAAGAGAAACAGACTAATGATATCATTCTGTTAAAGAAGCATMTGATACCAATTCACTGAAAGTTAATAACAATTAATGAACATGAATTCAATGTTTAGCAAGCTGTAGGTAACCCACACTGTCCTATCTGAGAACTTACACAGTATTTAAACAAAAAAAATTTTTTGTTACTTTTAGCATGCAGATTACTTATTTTCCTTTATTTCCTTGTTATATTTTGTAGTGTGGCAGGGAAGACCAACTGAGTGAAGGTCTAAGGAAGTTACGTATTGAGAGGAAAGTTGAATCGAAATCCACATTGTACCATTGAAGTACTAAAAATCTGTTGTAATTTTTATCTCTTATTTGCTCCTACTATCTAAGTCTGGATTTGTAAAAGTTCWGTCTTTACCCACTCTAGGAGAAAATTCTAGTTAGACACAAAAACTGTGCAGACAGTCACTGCAGCAAAACAAGAGATTATTTCCCAAGTAGATAAGGCCAGTGCACTGGTAGCTGGAAAGACCAACTTTGAGAGTCTGGTACAATTAGCTCTATATTCAAAGGCAGTGCAGTGTTTCAGAGTTTAGAAAGACATTATATGAATTTCTGTTTATGGAACTTGGAATTATGCACCCAGAGGCACAAGTCTGCTAGCAGACAATATATAACAGACAGTAGCTTTTTATCGCCAAAATTTCCTTCTGCGATTAACTCCCATGCGTAACTGTCTGAGATGGAAAGCCACATGATGTTTTACACATAGCAAATTCCCAGGTAGTGCTTTGAGTCATTACTAATAAAAGTAACAAAAGGTAAAAAAATACCATGACCTCAGGTCCTTTTCTGCTCCTTAGGAGCTGTTCCTAAGCTAGTCAGCCCACAGCCAGTACTGCTGCATTGTCTTATTCTATCACAGGACTTTGTATTTAACGTTACTAAAATAGTGTGGTTTTAAGATTTAAGATTTTACCATGGTAYCAGAATTACAAACACTGAAATCACATGCTAAAAGAGACAATAGAAACAAAGTTAAGTCACCCCATAAACTCAGGTTTGAAAACATGATTTCTTAAAACATATTTATGAAAGTCAAATAACAGTGAGAAAATACTACAATTAGATTTTCGTTACCTTAAAAAAAGAAAAAAYTTGTCAGACTTTTATGAGTGTCTTGGCCCTCCCAACCACACTTGTGTACAACAGTTATTTCCTATGAAARTGCTTTTACAGATACAGTCTTACTAGTCACGAAACAGACCAATAAAATAATTGTTRAATATCTAAAGTGTTCTGTAACTGAAATAATAAAAACAGACAAACTCTCCAAACATTACTTAGAAAATCTGAAATGAATAGTAGAGATCAAGTGTACTTGTTTTGACAGCAAGACTATATACCTGAATACCCTAATCCTAGCCAAGAAGCCAGAAGGTATATCTATGAATTGAGATTACAGCAATACACATAGGAATCTTTTTTTTTCGCCCGATAAATAGTGCTTTCCAAAAACCAGCATTGTTGGTTCATATATGAATTACCAGTCTTCTGATTGGAAATTTACTACTGCTATATCATAAAATAGCTCATATAACCTTATCTTATGCAGGACACTTGTCAACTGCTACAAATACCACCTTTGAAATCATGTCATGACCAAATTCCAAGTCCATTTTTTCTGTCATCACTTCTTTACCATCTCGGAGCTTCCCTTACACACAAATCAAACTGATTTTCCCTCTCCCTCTGGATCAATTTCCTTCCACAGTAAAAATCAATTCTCAGTCACTTTGTCCTCCACAGTCAAAGTCAATTCTCCTCATGCTGACATACATATTCAAATATCTCCCTCTGTAACTCAACACTACTTAGTGCATGCACCATCAGCATCAATTCAATCCACAATCAAGTCTTCATGTATTGATTTGGTTTACCCACAGCCAAACAAAATTAATCCTCACTCACACTTGCTGGATCAATTTCCTCATCCCAGTTGAAGTCTGTTTTCCCCCACTGGCCCTCCTGTTCCTGCCTCAATTACACTGAAATGCATTTCTACCCTGACTTTTGCCCTTCTCCTACTAGCTGTTCTCTTTCAAGTTTTTATTCTAGCTTTCTCCTATTTCTTGTTCCCATCTGCAAGAAGTCCTAGAATGTGTATTCCCTTCTCCTCTTTTCTTCACATTTCTGTCCTAGGGTCTCTTGTGCTTTACTCCTCCCAAATTCAGTCCTCCCTATTTTTGGTCTTCTTCACTGTGACTTCTTGATCTCTTGTCAAAAATCCACTAGTCCTCCTTYTTCTAATACCTGGAACATGTAGTCACATTTCACAGGGCAGAGACCTTACAGGGTTGCTTCCAATAAGTGGCTGAAGCTTGAACTGTCTTCTAGTATGCCACTAGGGCCCTCTTCCTGGACTGTAGAAAGAATAGCATCAGCTCCTGTAAAGAAGTAATTTCAGCAGCAGATCCTAACAGCAGTATCACCCCTCTACTCAAGACATTCATGTTCTGGCAGGTGAAGTAAGAGTAGCTATATTTATTTCATTTACATAGAATCAAAGAAGGCTAGTAGTAATTTATAGTAAAATGGATTACAATTTGGGAAGAAATTTTTAGTTTTAGAACTACCCCTCCCCCCAAATATATCTTAAAAACTCACAAATACCTTTTTACTTGCTGTTGGAACACAATGGGCTCAGGAAAAAAGCCCTCAAATTTACACGTTATGCCTCTATAATGGGCTCCTCAGGTCTCTCTCAGAGTTTGTAAATAACCTCTCTATAAATAGCATATTTAATTTTCTCCACATATATTTAGTATAATCTCATTTCACTTTATTTTGTTTCAACTATAAAGGAGAAAATATACAGAAAATGTCTTCACAATGGATCTTTGGAATACAGATTATTACAATCTCAGTTTGTAATTCTGTAACATCAATTGGTGACAAAATAAAATAAAAAAAGGTATGTTACAGAATTACAGTCACATGCTTTTGAAGCCTATGCATATATAAGAATGCATTTTCATTTATAACTTCAGTACATTCTTAATACCTACGCATATTTTCCTTTCCAAGAACATGGTAGTAGTCCTGCAGACTTCAATTAAAAATAAATTTAAATATTTCAGTGAATAAAGGAATTAATTCTATCTGTACCTTCCCATCCCCCTTTATCTATTTAGCCAAAGGTGCTAATACTTTCTTAAACACTGATCTTTTGAGATTTCAATACATAGTTCTTAGAAGCATATCCCAGTTGATGTARATTGTCACAATTCCATTAACTACCTTCTCTAAACATTTCAGATCCAATCCTTCCCTCTAAGAAATATTTGTAGGATGTCATTTTTTAAATGTTTTACAGATGGACTATGAAGAAAACCCACCCACTCATCATATGTCTCTCATAGTGTTTTTATACCTTTTAGTGAATTTCTGTTCCAGTCTTTTCTCATTACGTTTTGAGAATAATTATTTTATAGCTCAGTTAGGGAAAAAAGAAAAAATAAGCAAACGTTCTAAAAAATATCAGAGTTTAAACATCATTAAATTTTTGAGTAAAACTTCAGATAGAATTTGATAGATATGATAGAAAGCTATATGCAGAAAGCAAATGAGATGATACAATTTCATATTCAAGTTTTGGTACAAATATAGAGGGTATATCCAGAATACCTAAAATAAATGATCCAGGCTGATGACATTCACCTTGAACTTCATTTCAATGCATAAAAGAGGAAAGCCTGAAACTACAGTGGCTAGACTGTGATATATGATAGTTAAATAATGGTACCTAGCATAGAATTATGGCATAAATGATACCTATCACAGAATTATGCTTACATCACATCTCAGTTACTTCCACAGTATTAGTCTACTTGATACATAACTTAGAAGACTTTGATCTTTCTAGCAGAGTAAATGAAGAGTTGTGTTCCACTTTCATTATTTTGCCCAAAATAAAATTTACACTCACTTAGGAGAAAATGATTTTACTTATTTACAACTGTCTCTATTTATTGCCTTTACCAGCATTTAAAAAAGCATAATACTATCTACGCATTCTGCTTTAATTTAATTTTTAGTGCAAACGAACRGTAAAGCTTTCAACAATCATTTTAAGTAAAAACAACAGAACAAAACAGTTATTTTGTTGGCTTAGAGTAAGTCATGGCTGACTGCTTTCCTGGAAACCTAGTATATGAGGGTTCCAGTTTCATCCTCTTTATAAATGTATTAGTAGCTATTGTTTTACCACCAGGTGCACAAGTTTGTCTACAAATTATTTTCCTCCTGAAGGCCAAGGAACGAAAGCCAAAAAGCCCTAAATTGGAAAATAACCTCATCCAAGCTCACATACAGGAAAAGCAACAGTCTCAGCTATATCATTCCAACAAATCGAGACAACACAAAGAAACTGCTCATGTACATTTTGTATCAGAAAAAGGACAATATTTACTCAAAGAAATTCATACAGCCTCACCGAAAGTTTAGGGGGAAGATGTTCTTTATCTTCACAGCAACCCAATACAAGTCTTATGAGCTGCCCTGACAGAAGATGTAAGGGACACAGCAGTACGACATGCTGATTTCTGACAGCAGGTCTCCCCGGGAAAACTCCCGCAAAGCAAGCTCAGAGCTGCAGCCGGCTAGGTGCCTGCACTAACAGGTGGCCCCGCTCAGCGGGCACAGAGAGGCTCAGAGAAGCTCACACAGCCCTCAGAGTGCTCAGCTCTTTTCCAAAGGAAGGGGAACAACCTCTGCCACGGTGCCCCCTACGACGATGGGTCTTCTGAGCCAGGGATTAAGCACCATGCTCTACGCCACTGGCTTTTGTTCTAGCACACTATCTTTCATTCACAAATAGAAATATCTTCTAATTTGCACRGTAATTTCTAAATGCATTTCTTGTTTGAAATACAGCTGATCAACACAGTAATAGGAGAAAAAATTGAAGTTAACAGAGCATTTATTTTATCACTCATTCTCCTRCACGTCTTACAGTACAGTCTGAGCAATGAACTTCTTGCATGACTGAAACCATGCTCACAATGGAAAATTGCATAATGTTTTGGTTTTGCTATTTTCTTTTTTTTCCAGACTCTTTTTGAGGGACAGCACAGCTGAAGTGCTGTAACCACATAAAGAAGTATCAGATTTTTAAGAAGAAGAAACAGATGAAAAGAATGGGTTTAAAAATGTGTATTTTAAATTCTGTAGGTAATTTTGCAAAGATTTCACTTTCACAATTCCAGTTAATAAACCATTGCAATTCCTTTTGATTTCATTTAATGGTGAAAAACAAAGTTATCAAGTAATTTTGCAAAATATCATATAGCAAATCTACAGTACATCTTCTGGCTGTAAGGGTTCAGTGTGAGAAGCCACAGAAAAGTCCATTCAGGTATTGCTGGCTTTCTGCAGCTCTGGCTTTTAAATTTTGATTTATTTTAAAGAATACACACTTTGACAATTCAGCTAGGTTTTTGAGGATTTACATAGCTTCACCTGAGAGTAGACATGAATCCTGTTACAATGTGACAGAAGAACAAGTGACAGCATTGCTATTAAGGGCCAAGTGCTAGTCAGGAGTTAACCTAAGAAAGGTTTCAATTTAAGCTTTCGTATTTACAGATCTTCTAACATCTGACACTGTTAYTCCTGCAGCATAAAATCTATGAAGAAATGCAAGGTGAGTCAGATTACTACAAGAATTTGGGAAAGGAGGAACTTTTCCTGGCAGACTGGTACAGTCTTGCCTTGTGTCAAATCTACTAAGTCAAGCCACTCCATAGGGCAATATCTAATTTAGAAAGGCCTGAAGTCCTTTCAAAAGAATACATCRCTTTCTCAGTGATCCCTTTTTTTGTTTAGGATCACATATGTGACATCAGCAGCTTAGAACAGGACAGCAATGTCTTATGGTTGTCAATGGCGGTTCCCACAAGCAGCTCAGTGACTGCATTAAACACTTTCTAGAGATCCTATAGTGGAAGAGTGTGTGCTTGTGCCAGTGGATTTGATGTTCAGAGGCACAGGTACAGCATTATGCACTTGATTAGCTTTCCCTGAAGTGTGTTGCTTGGCTCAGTAAAGACACAGTTCTGAATTGCTTAAGATAAGTGTCTAGAGAACCACTGAAATTTTAAGCTATACAGACAACATTCACTTCGGAGGCAGTGATAGAAAAGCATCCAAGGGAATAAAGGAGGACGGAGACTTAGGAGTCTGTAGTCAGCTTTACCCTTCAGAGAACACAAAAGAGGAAATGAATGAGAAAATAGAATTTCTGGAGAAAGGCAAGAAGCAGCTTTAGAAAAGGAGCAATTTCACTTTTCTTGCACATGTTACAGTTCCATTTTCCTACTCCTTCGTCACCAGTCTCTCACCATATAGGGCCATCTCTCCCATGAAGAACCCCTGAACTCCTTCTCCTTTCATGATGGAGCTCCCTGTCCACCCTCCCATTTCAGTCCCCCCAAAGCAGTCCKAGATAGGACTGTGGGAAAAAGGGGTGGATATTTCACTCTGTGCTTTGAACCACCTCTGTGTACAGGGATGAGTGAGGCAGATTAAGAAAAAAGTAATAAAAGTCACAGGTAGCAGGCCCATACTTAGACAGTCACTTCCTCTAGAGGTTCACTACTGGGCTGAATTCAGTATGTGAACATAGCTCGTGTAACAAGGAATGTCTTTCTTCAGTTATACAAAAAATGGAAAATAGCTCCCTGAAATGATTATTGCCTACCTAAGTGAAATGATTTTGTGAAAAAGATGACCACAGAAGAAGACAGGCTYGAGCTGGTACTTGTTTTTTTGAGGGGAAGAAAACGGGGAGCAGGGGAATACAGCAAACTCATCTATGGTCCTGCAGCAAAAATCATGACAGGAAGCCAAAACAATTAAGTATGTGCAAATTGCTGCTAGCGGATAAGATGTAAATTACTCACTTGTATATTTTGACTTTACAAATTATTCAGGAATGATAGGAACGGGAATCATCAGTCCTGGGGGTGGTGGGAACAGCTAAGTATCCAGGAACAGAGACAGGAGTCGAGGGGAGACAGAAATACAGTTCTCTGAATCTGCGTGTGTCAGATACTTTGTACAGTTCCAGGATGGGGTTTCTTCTCTGAAAAATCAGAAGTTGAAATAATAGTAGGGGAAAGTGAGAACCTGAGAAATAAGGTTACAATTCCACAGTTTGATACAGCAAGGAAACAGTTCCCCTTTCCCCAGCCCCGTAACCCTCACGTGACAGGAAGACAGTAACGTGCCAATTGTGGAAGGAAAAGGAAGGGCAGCAGCTGTCTGTCATGTGGAAGTGATTAAGATAGCAATGACGACCAGCATTATACAAGTTTTCAGATGTGTTAAGCTAATAAAGCTGCTGCAGAATGATTAAACTATGTCACCTGCATCTCACTCAGTTTGCCACCAGTCTGGACAACTGCTACATCCTCTGCTGCCAGGTAAGTGCACTAATGCTGCCAGTTTGGTGGCTCAAGAGCCATTCCTACTGTTTGTATAGAATAGTTATGATAGAGAAGACATATGTAAAAGCAATTCCTTGTTCTTTAGATGCCATTTCAGTTTAACTTAGAAATTGGTTTCTCTTATAGTCACCATCTCTATAAAAATATCAAACTAAAGAAAACAGTTCTTAGAGAATAGTRTTCAAGAAAATAACATTACATTCTCAAGATATTTGTATTCCTGTACTACAGTCTGTTTCTTAAATATTTAACTTAGACTTACTATTGAAACAAGTTTTCTTTCTCCCTAATAGGGGGCCATAACCTGGCCAATATGTGCTATTTTCAACTGTTTTCACTGTTACATCTTCCTCTTTTAATATTTGTTTTCAGGTATCATTGTTGGCTCACTTTTCCAGAGCTCAAAGATGTGTGGAAATTTCATATTCCATTCAGCAGTTTCTCATGAGATATGAAAAGTGTATTCATAGAAAGCAGTTGTATTTGGGTTTAACATTGTTAGCATTTCCTCTCAGGAGGGATATTAAATAATTTCATGCACAACTGCTCAAAATATTTTTTAAACTTCTGTAAACATAGGATTGCCAAAATCTAACATATGTTATGTGGTATTTAATCCTCAAGAGGAACTGAAGGAACAAAACACTTCTGCTAAAGTAATTAATAAGCACCAATACAGATACCTAGAAGCTGTTCCATCAAAATGAATCATATCCTCCTGTAAGTCACACCCAATATTTAGCGGTCTAAAAAAGAAAATCCGATACACGAGAATAAGGGTAAAATGAGTGCTGAAATCACTCATTGAGATCAAATCACCAAAGATGTGCTGCCTTCTGGTGCTCCTGAATTAGGAAAAATAAGAAAGTTATTTGTAGAAAAATAATTTTGTCTATGAGGAATCTGTTTTGGCACAGCTTATGAATCCTGTGGGGACTAGCCATTAAGATTAAAGTATATGCYAATGAATTATTGAAAATAGATTAAAAAACAGGAGAGTTCCCTAACTCCATTATATTTGTAAARGTAGTTTCACTTGCCACTTACAGAACTGACAGATAAGTCTCATTGTTTTATTGCAAACTACAGTAAATCAGGTTCTCTGTTAAGTGAGGAAGTATAGACCTCCGGAAGAACAGACAAATACCTGATTATACTACTTCACRTAACTTTATCCTAATATTTTATGCAAAAATATAAATGGCCTATAGTGAAGTTGGTGGATTAAATTTAGGTTGTGTGTGTCTTTATTAACATAGACTGCTTGGAGTCTAACAGAAGCTATCCGTCCAGTGAAAAAGCTCTTTATTATAATTACTGAGTAGTGCTGGTTGGTGAGGAAACCCAACAAACTGACATRCCTATTTGTAATGGAGAAATTTATGAAGACCCAAGCTCAGAAAATCTCGTTGTAAGTTATATTTTAAGCTGCGAGGGTTGCTGCCCGTCCAGGAGCATGCTGGGACATGAAGATGACACATGAGAAATGCTGAAGACRGGGTACATCTGCACTGCTGCCATTTGTTGTTGCTTTGCAGGGCTACAGGTAGGTGCTTCCAGCTCAGGAGCAACAGGCTCAGATCTTCTTGTTTCATTCCCGTTCCCTCAAAATGCTGATTAGGATTTACTGTATAAATTTGTGAAGATGCTGCTGGTGCTAGCAAGAATGTCCTCTTGCATACCAGGCAGAACACTTCTCTAAGAAGAAACCAGATTTGATTTTTTTAGATTTGAAAATCACATCTGCTGGTCTTGGCATACTAGTTTGTCTGGCCATATGGGAGCAAGGAAAAAGGTATTTTCTACTCCTTCTTTCAGGATGTAACAGCATAGAGAAAATAAATTTAAATTAAATGAAATAGAATGAAGGAATAAAAAGGAGAGTCTGTATTCAATATTTACCATAGTATTTTACATGTACATTTTACATGTGAAATCTTACTTTGTATTATTAATTTTTCATAAATTCAGTCTGATTTTTATGAGTGGTTTAGGTTTTGCTTTTCATTTTCAAGTATATTTCCCAGTAATCTTTATCAGATGTGTAATTCTGAACTATAGATTTGTTTTTATTGCTCTTTTGGATAATTCTCTTGAATCAGTACCCTGAATACAGAAGTTTGGATGGATAAAGATACTATTAATAAAATACAAAACCTAAATTTCTTAGCAATCATTGCAAGAAAAAACAGTATAGAATGGAAACTTCCTAGGGTCACAACTTTGAAAGTTACCCAGGTCAATTGTCATGCGAAGGATGTTACCATCCAATCATTAAATAATGCAGTAGTTACAGTTCAACTCCAAGCAGTTATTTCATTCAGCTGGTATTTTCATTCTGATTTTGGTACCCTGAATCTGCTTTGTGAATGTGAGGGGGACAGAGGATATACATCTGCAGAAAATCAGGCTTCCTTATTTCACCAGGTATTTTCCTAGCTTTTTCATCACTGTAGTAATACTTAATCTGTAACAAAATCAAAGCTTAAATAGTCAAAAATAAGCTTCTGAAAGAAACTGCGCTGAGAGCTTCATGCGTTTTCACAGCTCAGCAAGCATTGGCATGAAAAAGMTTATATTTGCATCAGTTATCCCTGCATTTGTGCTGAAAATAACATATAGCTGTGGACATACACACCAAGGCGGAGAKGCAAAAGATTCCAAATATTTTTCTACAAAATTTCAGAATGACAAAATATCACCTGTCAACACAAAGTGGCAAAAACAGAACAAAATCTTATTTTGCTAGGTATTTAAGCTCAGTAGCTGTCCAAATGAAAGGGCATTTGCACTCCCCCCTTTAAGAAACCAAAATTTATAGCCGTATAGTAGGAGTTCTCAAGGTCAAAGGGTATATAGTCTGCTTGCTGCAATATAATCTGACATGATAAATCATGTATAAGCAGCCAGCAGTGCTCCTATCATGAATTTGTAGAATGAGACCAGAAAATGATTTTTACAAAATATTCATTAAACTATATGGCAATTTTTATTTTTATGTGTTCTATTTTACTGCTTTGTTTTTGTTTCACAATAAACAATCTTTAAAAAAAATCCTACTCCTCCTTATCTCCCCTCCAACAAACATTATATCACAGAAAAAAGACTGCCAATGGAATACTTTTAGGGAATGTAGGCAAAAGCTTTCTTTGGGACTAAGCCAGCACCATATAAAAAGGGATGTTCAAGAAGTAAAGAAGAAAAAGTGATGCATATTCAGCCTTTGTTTGCTATTAAAATACACGCTCACAACATTCCTGGGGATGATGAGAGAGGATCAGAACTTTCAGAGACACCTAAAGCTGCTGCTTGCACTACACACATCTCACCTGAAGGAAGAAATATTCAGGAAATTGAGAAAAAAAAAATTACTCAATTTGTTAAGTGCTAAATCCTGCAAATATGTTTGTATGAAAGCTATAAAGAACCCAAATCTCCACAGAACTAATAATATGATATGAGACCACCTGAAAGATATGTTTTACAAGATACAAAAGAATACCCTAATGCAAAGTATGCCATGATCAAAACATAGACATGGGAAGGAATTTGAGTCTAGAGTATAAGTCTTTGGACTTTCAATGTAAGCTTTATTTATGTATTAGCCTATACTGGCTAATACAGCACTATAAAACATTAAGTTAATAACAATTAAAATGAAAAAAAAATACAGAATCCAATGTCTTTCTACAAAAATAAAAACAGATGAGAATCATCTTACTCTCAGATRTTATTGGATGTAGCAAATCACAGTGAATACCATTACATACAATACACTTTTAGTTATACTGCCAGAAGTGGCTTTCAGTGTACTGCAGAAAAAGCATTGCTTTTCTTTCTTTTTTTTTCTTTCTTTTTTTTTTTTTTGTCTTCTTGTACAAATTCAGCTTCACCTTTCTGACAGGCATCCTTCCTTTCCCTGTCAGTTTACTTTTGTTTTCTCACCATCTTTGAAGATTAAAAAACAAAAAAAAAGTAAGTTTATCTTTTCTTAGTGGAGGTGTCTTCTTGTACAAATTATGCAGTGCCCCCAAAAGACTTACTGTAATTCACTGCTTTGTGAAAGGGAAGTTTCTTGAGTCTAGAAACAAAAATGTGGCCAAGGCTTCTCCTATGCTAACAAAATTAGGAATAATTCTGACACCAGAAGGAATCATCACTCGTTTTTTTTCCTTCTTTTTTTCATTAATATTTTAAGTAAGTTTTCAAATGACATAACGTCAGCACTTTCTAGTATCGTGTTATATTCCACATTCTTGTTCATTTATAAACTGGTATTTTAAAATTTCTTTACAATGATCTTTCAGTGGATTTAGATTACTTCTATCCATATTATTTGTTCAGTGAAATGAGGGTAGATAAAGCTAGAAGTAGTYATGAAGGAGGGAAAGGTAGCAAATGTCAAGAGGATTAACCTGATCCATTTCCACTGTATTAAACTAGCTTTCCTACTGACTTCATTAAGAGGTTCTGAATGTGGGAAAAGAGAAAGCAAGGGCTGAGTATTTGCAGATAAGTTTTTCACCACCTACTTTGTTATCTCCCTTCCTCTATGTATTTGAAGAGATTTAAAAATGTTACACAACTAGAAAAAAATGGAAATCATAATGGTAAAAGTACTTGTTACCTGTTGCAATTGATTATACGTAATTGCTAAAGCTCTTTTTTTTGCTGGCATTATATGTTAAGTTCTTGCATTAAACACAAACTAAACGAAATGTATCTTTTTTGTTTCTGTTTAATGAGAAATTCAACAGAAACAAGTTAATCATTTTTTCCCAGTGAATTTCAGTAAGTAGCTACAAATGGTGATTTCAGTACCTCATAGTTTGAAATTGAATTCCCTAATTAAAAGTAAATGGTTCACTTTATCTCTAGAACATGCTAATATTTTCAGAGAAAACAACCTTTTCTATTTTATGATCTGGACATCTTCAGGTCATATGTGGAATCATATAATGATGAGACTATCCTATGGTGAAATGGCAGGAGTCTGTAGAAAAATAAGTGGATTGATGCACTATTCTCATGTGCCAGATATGATCTGTAAGTCATCTGATGGACCATTTAAATTTCAGTAATATTTTGATGGAGAAGTCTTCCTTTATTACACTTCTAAAAGATCAGCACTGCCTGACAAATATGCTTTTTATATACAAGCTAACAGTTGCTGAAAATAGTTTGTTTTATAGATGCGATGGCTGGCTATTTAAGTGTTCCATTTGTTTTATCTTTTAGGAACCTCTTATTCATAGCCTGAATCTTTCATTTGCTTGCCAAAAAACCTAAACTCCATTATACTGTCTTTATTTTATGGTATTCTTGTCATTTCTTTCACAGTCTCCATATCTGACACACACTTACACAGTGTCGGCTGGTGCCTGCAGCTGGCAGTACTGAAGATCAGTAAATGTTTCATTCATTCAAGACAGCTGARGATATTTGTTCTGGCCATTTACTTAGAAAGAAAAAAAAAACTATTCAAAAAATTTAGGAATAAGCCATTTATTACACAAAATCACCCCTTCCCCCATCTAAGAATGTAATGTCATTCATATTTGGACTATCAGTGATAGTATTAGCACTAGAAAGGAAACAAAGTCTTGACTAAAAAATCAGCTTTTCCTTTATTTCAGGAATGTCATCAGGCAAGTATTTATGAGGCAACTATATTTTTTATACCTYATTGCACATACATGCTAACTCATAACAGCTGGACCACATGGCCATTGGTCTTTCAAGTTGCAACATCAAATGGACTGCTGCTCCACCATCAATTCAAACTCTAGCGGGACACCAGTTTATGAATGGTAAAGTATCTTTCAAATTTTTACACAACAAACTGGGTACTGGTACTTATTATCTGAGAAACTATTTCTACTCCTTTTATATGATGAAGCTTGAAAACATTATCCCAGTGAGGGATATATAAATAGAAATTAGACAATGCTTTTTGCCTGGAAAGCAAGCAACTATCAGCGCGATTGGATGTATGTTTTTCTTTCTTTCTTTTTTTTTCTGTTTTTCTAATTCTCTGGAACAAAAAGGCCAGTTGGCATTATTTTCATTTCCTTAAGATTTAAAGTGTAAGTCAAACTCACAGTTACTACACATTTAGATGGCAGACAGTCAGTTTGTAAATCTACCAGTGCTGGTGATTAGCCTTTAACTTCTGAGAAGAAATCTTGCTCATACTGTAATTATAATTTTTTTTTTATACAAAAAATAAACGTACACCTCAAACCTGCTGTTATTCTTCATTCTACTTCTTTTCTCTAGCTGTGATGGCATTCGTTACAGTAACTGTGGACTGCCATTTTTAACTTTGCATGTCTCAGGTGTCCAGGGAACTAGAAATAGCTCAGCCCAGTTCACCTCACCTATTGAATACATACTTTTACTAAAAATGATGTTAAAAAGGCACCTTAAATATTATTCTGAGTTACCAGAAACAGAAGAYAGCAGTAAATGCAGCCTAACGTATTTCAGATTTATTGTTTATGTAAATAGGCATAACCCTGTTTTCAAAGCCTGAATAGTTTGCAAAGAAATTAAGTCTCAGGTAAAATTTACAAATTTTGGGGATGGCGCTCTCTTATCCATTCTGACTGATCCTCATGGATCTAAAGGTCCCATGCCATGTGAAAACTGTATAGAGACTGTCGAGGCTTCCAGCCATGAGATAGCTTAAAGACCTTCCTAAAATCCACGGGGAAGTGGAGGGCACGCTAACTTCCAAGCTCGTAACTATAGAATTCCCGTTCTCAGGGGCAGTAACTATAGCAGTAACTATAGCGGTGCTTAWAAACTTCACAGAAGCCAAGTCTGGCTGCTTTATTGTTCCCAATCACCTAATATTCAGTGGTAATAGAGCAAAAACTTAAGCTCTTCTGAAACAAAGTAACTACTYCATACCACTGTTAAATTCTGCAGAACTGGTACAACTGTTGAAAGTTTTACGTGTTTGCGTGCTTTTCAATGATGTAACATGATCCTCAACTGTAGTTAACAAATAAATATAGCTGGTATATAATAAATACAGCTACAGAAAACAATCTTTTAAAAAATGTGATTACTGACTTTTATCGATCAAAATTCAGCATAAAAATAGACCTGGTTGTAATGCCAAGCCACTCTCCCCCYGACTGACAGGCTAAGTTTTAAAAACAAAAGGTGATTTGGTTACCAGTTAGGTGGTTTGATAGTTAGAACATCAAGACTATTTTCTGAGCTACGTGACAGACCTCTTGGAAGGACCTGAAGGAGTTTCCTACTCTCAATTCTCAAAATATAGACTGTGACAATATCCTAACTCTGAAAGGTAATTTATTTCAAAACAGTTAACATTTTCAAGGCAAGATGATCAGGAATACCCACACACGGCTTTCTGAAATTATGATGGGAATATCCTGAAAACAGCAACAGTAGCTACAATAAAAGGTTTATACCTAGTATCTAAGATCTCCTCAGTGCCTCCATGTTATTTGAGTGGGCAGAAACTATAACCTTTCTACTAGACTATATTAGAAAAGTATGCTTTTAATGATAACAGCAGACAAGAATTAACATGATTAACAAACTGATCCATAAACACCAGTTCAGCAATGTCTTTGGTGYGAGCCTACAGAGTGACGACTCTGTTACAGAGCTGGCTTATTCTGTACAGAGCAAAATCTGTTTATCTCTCTAGTGTGCTGCTGTGAGGTTCAACTACYTCACAAGTGTAATACAGCTAAAGCAGAACTCCTGTTTGCTATAGAACTAATCATGTGAAAAGAAATCCCATGAGTCATCTCAATTCTAAATTTCAAAGAAAATTTTATCKTAATGAAGAGGTTTCTAAAATAAGGGCTCAGCAAACAGACATGGAAAGAGCTGAAACTTGCACATGACCAATGTTCAAAAAGATTTGGGGTTGCATCCCTACACTTGAAGTAATCAAGGGGAAAATCTGGAAACTAGCCTCTTAACAGAAAAATACACTGCTGCAAGCTTTCATTTTTTAAATGTTTTCGGTTAATTGTTAACCAAATTAGTCTGCAGCGACTAATTTTCAGAGGTAGCCATCTGGTCTACAGAGTGACCACAATCTTTGGAAACTATAACCCTCAATTACAAGTATCAAGAGTCATTGTTCAAAACAATACAATTTCTAATGAAAAAAACCCCAAACTTCCTGGACATTATTGCAAAAYTTTATAATTGCAAAGTGCGCCTGTTCGCTTGGGAAGAGTTTTAATATAGAAGCATTTTAAGCATCTACATAATGGCCTACAGAATGTGCTTAACACAGGCTGATTTACCACCATATTTGATTAAATTGTATCTCCATCTGCAGAAAGTAAGCAAATTCTTAAATTACTAGGGATAATTATAGCCCACAAACCTTGTAGAGCCTTTGTATCAGTCCCTGTGCAATGAAGAAGGTGGCAGCTCCACCCCATTTTACTGTCTGCRTAATCCGAGTTGTATAATGAATGCTGCAATGTTATCTCTAAGAATGAAATCAAACCCTATGAATCACTTAAACATCACAAAGTATCCCTCCTCCAAAGATATTATAAGGAGCTTAATAAGTACCCTACAATGCTGCTCACTCTCTGCACAAAACAAGCACTTCTCTTTACTAGTATCATCCTCTTCTTTCCCRAACAGCCCTCAAAATACATTGCTGGAAATAGCTCTTCATATCAGAACCAAAGATCATGCTATGACAGTTATCATAATACAGGGAACGAAAGGATTACTAGATGTTTCAACCTTCTAAACTGGTTATATTCCAGTATTTTCACAAGCTACCAAATCTCACATTTTATAAACAAGTTATCAATATCTTCTTTGATTATTAAAATGAGAAAAATAAATTATGACTGTTGTTCTTTTCATGTCTATTACATGTTTGTTGCTTACACATAGCAGTGTTAATAACACCCAGTCATGTTACCATTCAGACTGGACAGATGACTTCTAACTCTTTCTCATAAGTTGTGTGGAAGTTCTGGTCTTAGAAATGATCCAAAAAGCAGACAATAGAAATCGTTAATGGAAGCAGAAGAAGTCAGAACTGTTCCCTCCCGCCCCCCCCCCCCCGAAGAGTCATTAAATGACTGATCAGCCCAAATGTTTCAGTAAAACTGAGCTGAAATTTGAACTGTGACAATCAAAAAAGATTACGTAATTTCATCTAAAAATCAAGGATAATTTTGCAGGCAGAAACACAATTAACTATTAGATAATTTTTGAAATTAAAATTTCATTCGAACCTGATGTACCACACTAAACTCAGTGGGTTTTTTTTAACTAATGGTGTGTAGAAATTGATTTTCAGGTAGTATTAGCTTAGCTAACCAGAAGCTATTCTGACATTGCATTTTCCAGCTCCAGTGAAAATAAAGAAAGAAGTAAGTGATTTGACCACTTGCGAATCCCACTCTGCATGCTATAGTAAGTCTTCTAAAAGGGACAAACAGAAAAAAAGCATCCATAAAAATGTTTTCTCCTTTGATAATGGGAGAAAATTGTCCAGTTTCCAGTTCTGATATTGACTTTGCTGATAAGAAATCTGCTGTTAATAAAACCTTTGATGATAATTACTTCAGTAACAAAAAAGTGATTCATTGTCTTTTAATTTAATGCCAACATTTACCCTGTGTGCAGGTATTTTATTTTTAAAAAATTGTTTCCCCTGAAAAGCCCCTAGGCAGTTTTGAAGTCAGGAGGGAAAAAAAAAAAAAAAAAAAAAAAAAAAAAAAAAAAAAAAGAATTGCATGACTCTAATTTAAAAAGTTTATGCGAAAAGATCTTGAAAAGAAGTATCTACTAGATTTTTTTTTTTTTTTTTTTTTTTTAAGGAAAGCTGTGTTATCATACTATGAGAAACCATTACTCATTACAACTATACCTAGTATGTGGAGTATTTTTATAATTTTCTATAATTTGATTTCATGTTTCATTTCTTAATTCTTACCTGAAATGTATATATTATTCATTCATTACACTAGTTGGCCTTTTGCCATCCATACTGTTCTTACTAAATCACAAATGTCGATACATTTGGTTTCACATCACTTCTGAAACACGCCTGGTATTATTTTCATTCCCAAGATCTGTAAAACTAAAATGCAAAGGACTGGCTCCATCCCACTTAGCTTTACATGCCTATTTAGCATCTAAGTAAGACACTACTGTCCTTTTATGGACAGTAGAGAAGACAAGCACATGCCAACTGCAAATCCTATGATTCAAACAGTCTCCAGGAGATGTTTGTGGTTTTTCATTGATTGCAGAGGAGACCTACAGCAGCAAAGTACCTACATTAGACACCACACTTCAGTATATAAAGTCAATCCAGGCCAGAGCAGCTTAAAGATTGTCCTTAYGGCACGGCRACTGTGACAGAACTGGGAACAGGACCCCCTCAAGATTCTCATCAGARGCCTTCTTGTTTTGATAAAAAGAACCAGACAGAAAAAAAAMCAAAACCAAACCAAAAAACTCCCTTTCTTCTTAAACTAGCATCTATAAGGTCATATCTGCTCTGAGGAACGAAGTTACACGTAACTAGATCAGTGAGACTGCATTAGTTAAAGCACAAATGACTCTGCGTCTAGTCCTAATTTATCCTCCAYGACCCTATTTTCCCCTATGATAAAACAGCTTTTACAGAACTCTTTCAGGCACATCTGATGCCTACCCACTGCCCCAAGGTAGCTCCCCGCAGCAGGGGATTTGCCAGTCATGCACAGCATGGAAGTAGAATAAGGACCACCTAAATGATTAGAGTCTGAACAATATTGCTTACATTGGCACTAAATCACCCCAGGCCAATACATTTTGAATTATTTAGCTCTGCAGAAAAAATAGAAGAGAGAATCCAAAGAGAATCCAAAGAGAATTTAGTGCACATTTGAAGATGGCAAAATTTCTTCCGTTTTGTATAGTATACASCGTATTTCCCCATAGTATATTTCTTCCAACCAAATCTGCTCAGAAACTTTTATTTCTATCAATATATTTTATAAAAATAACACAATAAATCAGAAGAAAAAATCTGTGAGCATATAAGTAAAAACATAAAGAACATAAATTAAGAATATGTTGTAAAGTGTTAGTTTGGATCTCACTATTTCACGTCAGGGATGTAGAGTAACTGGATCCCTGTTATTTTATGTACTGCTAACATTTGAGACTTAACTCAAGAATGACAGTGAAGTTTTAAAAAATATTAAATGCAGCTTAATGAGAAAGAACAAAATAAATGCCCTTACTTTTTGGGTTTTTTTTCTCTGTGCCAAGTATTCTGTTGTTATGGTTGAGGAACCCCACGGCTACGATACAAATTACATGGAAAGAAAAAACAAATTCTAGTAGATTTTAGATTGGAATAGACACTTTACTATGTTCTCTAGGAATGAACAAAGTATGTTCTGATGGTGGTRAATGATCTTAAGGTTTGAAGTCCAACATATAACACTACTGCAACACATTGTGCATTTGCACCTATCATGGAAGTGAATTGCTGTCAAAGGGAATTCAAAATGCTTAGTTCAAATATCAGTCAGAGAACACTAAAAGCTGCTTGAAGATCTTCATAGTGTCCTGAAATTACATATATTTTCCAAAATTATTCCATTAATTTGGAAAAAGATGCTGTTACACAGTACTTTCATATAATAACTTATTCAGTAAAAAAAAAAAAAAAAAACTGTTACACAGTACTTTCATATAATAACTTATTCAGTAAAAAAAAAAAAAAAAAAAAAAAAAAAGGCAGTTACTATGACAACTACCACATAATATGATTGTTTAGCTAACACTCAGGCACCTTAAAGGAGAAACATACTCCTCATAAGTCACATATGCTCTATTGTAAACTTTCAATTTTGCTCTAACAGATGGGATAGCTGAATTACAATGGAACCATTTATAYGTGAGGGAAACTGCAATTTCTTCTTCAGTCCATGTTTTATTTCTCATAGTAATTGATGCTGGGTCTTTTGACAACAAACCACTTTYTAGTCTATAGAATTTCCTTATGCTATATTAGTAATATTGTTACTGCTCTTTGTTCTATGCCATATTCTTTCTATGTCCATAGGGAGAACACAAAAAGTAGAAAACGCAACACCTTCTGTTAAATGAATGACCAGTGAAATATGTTGACCATGAAACGCAGCATGACATGCATTTCACTCAGCTCTGAGTGATCCAACAGATTTCAGTGTCCTTAGTTCTTGCTTGTGGACTGACCTAGCGCAGCTTCATGAACCTTGCTTACTCCCATCTCCTACTTTGTATTTGCTCAGAAAGTCGATGAATGAGTCCAAATACAGTCTGTCATCCTGCCTTTCTTTCTTTTTCTTTTTCTTTCTTTTTTTTTAATAACAGACAAAACTAGTCATCTTTTGCAAGGAAATTAAGCACTCGAACATGAAATAATTTTGTGTCTGAGGCTTCCTTCATTATTCACAGCATTTACAAGTTGATACCAGAATATCAGCTTTAGCTAACACAAAACCATTCTTGTGTTATGAGAGCTGCACCCACATTTAACATTCTTCTATGAAAATAAAGGCCCGAAAGGTGTTTAAACAACTCCAAATAGAATTAATTTAATATATACACAATTTTGATATACCATTGTGCAATTTGCTGTAGATCTTTTCACAGAAACATCTGTCACCACTTCCCTCCCCTCCCTGAAAATGCAATGGGTATTCTAACTTTGCACTAAACTGCCTCACAATTATAAACTGCTGCTAGGGAGGGAACTGATCAATGTCTAACTGTATGCAACACAATATGTACAAAACTGAAACACATCAGTATAGCATCGCTGCAAAGCTGTATGTGCAAAACACTGCCATGTCAACGATGGCCTGAAAACGTCTTTCAAGTATCAAATTTCTGAGTTAAAAACAGAAAATAATAATAATAAAAAGCTGTTTTCAAGAACAGGAGTTAGAGGAAGAAGCTTGATATAGAAAGTAAAAGCCATGCTACTATCAACTGAATATGTATTGAACTGATAAGGTTACTTCTGGGTAGAAATATAATTACCAGCATTTATTCAAGTCAAGACAGTCAGGGACATAAGGGTACCATTTAATAATTCTAACACTGAGTACAGAAAATTAACAGGAAAAATTGCATATAATTGAAAAGAGGCCCAAAGATGCGATAGATTTCCAAATGATGTTAAGACTGCGGTGGYTGAGCTGGCTGGTTAAACTGATATTATTTTACAATAGAAAAAATACATCATTTGAAATGCAATAAAGCACATAAAATGCACAAACAAAATATGATRAAAAAAATCCAGTTCCTGTATAGCAGCAAGGTTAGTGTATTTCTTCTGTGAACAATATTACAAAACTTGCCAGACAGCCTGACCTAGGAAGCAATCTCCATTCTCATTCTGATTCAGACTTTTTGGGTAAGTTTTCTGTTTGCTGTGACTTCCATCAAGCAAATAAAAATATTAACTGCATGATCCTGGATTCTATATTTAAAATTGAAAATAGAACAATTAATGTGGTAAATAAGAATATTCTGTTGCGATAAATTCTGAATGTCTAATGATAACATGCTAAAAACTTATTGCTATGACTGTGAAACCACTGGGGGAAAAAAAAAAGATTTTCTCACTTGATTCAATGAATACTTAGGACTGCATGGCTTTCTATAACCTTAGCAAAATATTTTGATCTAAGAACCTAAACATAAGAACCTTATATTTAAATGATTATTTCTAAAATCGTGCTAACATTTTTTCAGATCTTGAGCTACCCATTAGTTCAATACTGTGTGGAGATTAAAATATCTTCAAGATCACAAGCACCTTAATGGCCCACATATTAGTGTTTTTTTTTTTTTTTTT
>NW_028186756.1:9699396-9718858 GCF_003343005.1 Rhea americana
GGAATTTTCCATTTAAGATGAAAAAGCACCATTCAGGCCAAAATAAGAAAACATGAAAAAAAAAAAAGCCCACCATCTTTGAGACTTCTGCAAAAAGATACTTTGCTTCAAGTTCTTGAACTCCAAGACTAAAACTCTGTTGTTGGTCTCATTCTATAAAGAATTGTATATGTGAATTATGGTGACTCACTGACACCTATAGTTTCCCGTATAAACCGGGAGGCCGATATGCTAACATCTTTTGGGGCTGCTGTTCTGTTGGAGCAGTCTTGGGAGGCCGTTTTGGTGTTCCATGTACAAAGTCAGAAAAAATTGCTTCTAGTGCAACAGACTATCTGTGRATTTCTTAATATAAAAGTTAAGCAAACAGACTTACTGGATAGTAGTAAATCACTGTCAAACAATGAGAGACACATTGATGGTTGTAACTCTTTTTGCTGTTGACACATCAATCTGTCTGTCATCCAGTTCAGAAAAGAATCCATTACATTGATATGTTTCCACAAGCAAATTGAGACATTCTGATTTTAATCTAATCAAGATAGTTTTTTTTTAGAATATCAACTTTGTCTTGTTTAAATTTCTTTTATAAGAAATTAAATTTTAGTTCAAGAAATGACACATTTAGAGCTGTAAAGAACTAAATATTAGTGCAAAAACTAAACAATTTTTATTTTTTAGTAATACTGCTTCTGAAGCAGGTAGTATTATATAAATTAAAAGTGAAGCTGCCACAAATATTATCCTCCTCAAAACTAGAATATTTTCATTCATGAGAATGCAGATGTGCCAGATATTTCAGGTATGTTAAAAAGTCATCAGAGTCTTTCCTTACCCATTCAGTAAACAGAATTAGCTGATACATATTTTTTCAGTCRGATACATACTAGTGCTCCATCATATAAATAACAATTCTAAAAGCGTAATTCTATTGAATCAATGGAGCAGCCCTAGTAGGTCTAGATGGAAATGAAAGTCATGGAAGGTTGAGAGACAGGCTCCCTGAACAAATTTTTAACCTCAATAACTGTATATTTTGCACTTAAGCTCTTTTTGGGGGGTTTACATGTGTATTCTCAGATCAATTTGATTCAGATAACCACCAGAATATGTGATGAATCTGAAGTAAATATGTGAGAAGGTTGGTTCTGCCAGGGTTTTGAGGAGGGCAAAATCACAGTTTCGTTGGTATCATTCAATTTAGGTCCATGCACATTTACATCTTTAATAAAATTGTACACATGACATTAGATAAATAATGCTTTCATTTTGTTTTTTTCCTTAAAAATAATTTTTGTTGCTTTGCTAACATCATTCCTCTTTTCTTCACTAGCCTTCAACTCAAGATTCAACTAAAAGTACAACGACCATTTTCATGTAATTGCAGCAGCAGAGGTTACTTGTCAGGTGTCTTTATTTCTGAATTGCAGTAATGTTTGACTCCTGCTGAATGCTTCAGCTGTCTGGAGCTCCACACAAAGAAAGCTAGGTCAAATCACATCATTGTGCTGCTTGCTTGTGAGCAGAGCTTGCTCCTTGTAACAYCAGAATGCTGTCATCTGGAGCTGGACGCTATTTGACTTACTTATCCTTGAAATCAAGCCTTCCTATAGAAGACCCAAGAATGAACATCATAACTCCATTTCTTTTGCCACAGAGAATTTAAGAAAACGTGAAGATTCCTCAAGACTCTTTCATCTTTAAATATTTTATAGAATTCAAGCTTTTGCATCTTAAGAAAAGCGTAACAAGTTTTATGGTATTTCTCATTTGAAGCAGAATATTCCTCTGGTATAGAAATGGGTTCTTGTAAAACAAAATCAAATATAAAACCATCTGAAACAAAGTTCTCTGAAATTTTGCTCATGATCTTTATGCTTTCAGCCTAAAACTGTTCTCTGAAGATCACTGTAGTGCTCAGCGAGGTGTAATTCATTTCCTTTCTGGTCTAGAAGTAYAAAATGCCCTTCCTTAATTCAGTCCACATGACCAGAACTTAAGAACTATCTTAATGAGACTAATATAATTGTTTCCAGCCTTTTGGATATTTTCATTAATGACACAAGAAAAATTGTGGATATTTACAGMGTGTACCCTGGGCTAAAGGAACAATACAGTAATGATTGTTTTTAATAAATCGTATTGCACAGCTACATCTTTGCCATAACTATGTACATACTTTAAGTGTCTCATGGATAGATAATGTTAAATGAAGCCATAAAGCCAAATATGTAGAACTGAGTATTTCATAGTGGTATTATTCCCTAGGCAGCTTCTCCAAAGCATTAGAAAGGTTATTTATTTTTTTAAAAAATAGAGTGTTTCTCAGTCCCTATATAGGTCATAATGAAAAAGAATGCATAAAGGTATCAACTTACATAGTTGTTTGTATTTTAAAAAAATCAATACTCCATTGGCCCCTGTGTTAGCATTTTTATTTGCCTGTGGAAGTTAGTGGAAGTATAAAAGAATTGTTCATGGATGTATTACTAACTGACAGCACTTTTTGTTAGGCTTGTTGATATATCATAATAGTCGAGGAAAATATGACAGGTGCATATGAATACTGGCAAATGGAATAGGGTTAGCTTTTGAGGCTCAAGCAAGACAATAAATTGATATTTGTTTATATATAGCCCATGATCTAGTTTTAACTTTTGTAGCTCAATGTAGACTTTCAGCTTTATGTGTATAATCTCACATTTCATCCTGTCATTTATTTTTTGGGCTGTGTGTGCTGTCAGGTGTATTTTTGGTTACTACTCAGTACAGAATGCCTAACCTGAATATTTAGATTATTTCTTCCATTGTAGGCAGTCAAAAGAAAAWAGTGTATGTTTTCCTCTTTCAACCTAAAGGTGAACTGTCACTGGAATACTGATTCCTCTTCCATCAACACTACTCGAAMAAAACCCTTAACAACACTACGTAATGCAACAATAAGAAAAACCCTCATAGACCAGAAATTTAATTACTAGATAATGTACATAAAACTGAATAACTGAAACCTAACTGCATTTAACCTGAAAAAACATTGACTGTATCAACCAGAATAGCGTAGGTCTCATTTTGCTATTACTGTTTTTTCTTTTTTTAAATTAGGACAGGTCTTTATGAAAACAAACGCAACTTTCCTTTATTGCTCAGAAGTAGACACAAAAGTAACAAACAATAAGAAAGAAATTTAGACTATGTTTTCACTGGAACGTATTGCAGATTAGTGAAGCAATCCTAGCATGAACTCTGGGACACCTGACACGATCACRAAGAGAAGCACAGCACCATGCAGAGATGCTAGCACAGGTTCCACAAGGATCTGACTAGTGTATATTGCAACTAAAAGCAATTTTTAACTTTACAGTTTGTCTGTAAACACTCACTTTGAATGAGAAATTGAAACACGACATAAAGTCTTAGAAACTGTGAATGATTCCAACTGTGACTACACAGAAATATAGACAGGGAGGGAAGTACGAGAAACACCGAGGCGATAACAACTAGCATGACAGAAAATAGTCATAGCATAGCAGCAACTGTTTTGCCAAGAAACCCTGAGGATTTAATTCTGCTAAGTTTCATGTGCCACACATCCTGGTGGACACCCGGCCTTTCAGTCTCTGGCTGTTAGCCTTGTAGAACAGCAGAGGAAAAATGAGAGCTATTCTTCAGAAGGAAACTACTAAAACTGATCCAACACTGTTAATGATTTTACTTGAGAACAGAAATAGTCCGCTTGAGCAGCACGCACACTGTGTTTCCTTATTGGCTGAATATGTTTTACAATGGCAGCTCTTCTAGCTCTTTGACCAAATTTGTGGGGGAAGGGAAGGCTGTATGTTCTCCTAAAATGTGGTGATCTGCATTAGCCACACTGCTGAATTAGATCCATCTGCAGATGCTTGCCTCGCATGTTCTGCAGTACAACCACCACGCTTTCGGGAAGCATGTGTGCATATACATGGTGGCCTGGCAAAACAATGAGTCTGAAAAGAACTGAGATTTTAATGAAATGATTGAGTCAGTGTTTCTTCTAAAGTCCAAGTACACACATGGGACTGAGTAGGCCATAGGATGCAGCTTGAACTTTATCTAAAGATAGCCTTTATGAAGGAGAATCATTTTAAGACCTTTCTTTATCAGTCTAATTCTTCCTTTGTCAAAAACCAGCTGAGTGGAAAAACACTGACTTTATAATCACCAGACTCCACTGAGACTAGCGAACGTGTAAGATTAAACAAGCTSTACTTTGTTTGAATTTCTGGATGCCATGATTGCATTCTCTCATCATGCTTGTGACACCGAAGGCACACCTGAACATCACCTACGTTATCTTGTCAGGAAACTGGCTGAGGTACCTGCCTGTTATTAAAACCACAGGGAAAATACGTTTGTTCCATATCAGACCAGRGTAGTGTTTTTATCCTCTAAAGTTGCTGGGACAGGACCCACCTATTCAGCATTCTCCATCTAGTTTTATTCTCTTAGTGAACAGTGGGTGAATCTATTCATCTACTCCTACTMCAAAGGTTGTTAAAGTTTGTGAATAATGTCTTGCTTTTATAGCTCTTCATCATCTGAGTCTCCTTAATACYGAATTAGATCACATGTTTAGAGGAACTAGCAAATCCATTAAGAAATTACCACTCTCTTCAGTACAGTCTATGATACTTTATCTCTATATTCTTCACTTTGAGGAACCCCACAGCTGAGGGATTTCCAACCAATTTTTGCATAATCAAGAAGTGTGGATATCCTTCTGATTAACATCCTGTCATTTCATGTTTATACTAACCAAACTGAACCTGAAAAAAATATACCAGCAGTCACCAATCATTTGCTTTGCTATTCTGTCATCAATTAAAAAGCAAATTCCCTAATGTATTGGATATCATTTATCCATAACAATTACTTTGGTAGATAGCAGGTGAAAAAGAAAGGAATAAAGCCCTGCTTCAGTAGAAAAGTTGTAAGCTACGGTTAGTATAAGGAAATGTTATTCCATTTAATTTTTAATTTTGTCCAATTTTTTAAAATTTTTAGTTATTGTAAAGATGGGAAAAACAATCACACTTCTTGTTTTTCTTCAATAAACCATATGAAAACAGTGCAGTGAGCTCACGTGCCCCCCACAGTTCTAGAAATTTATACTTATGCTAGCAAAATGAGGGAGCAGATACGTAAGGTGACCCCATATACTCGAACTGGTATTCTGCAGATCTAAAACTGAAGAAGTTATTTCCTAACAATTGTTTAGGAATTTTTAACTCCCTGCAGGCTTAATAAGATCTGAAAAGAAGCACAAAGTCATCAAATTAGTTTTCAGATATGCTAAGACTTTAACTCACATTAAAGCAAAGGCAGATAAGATGTACCACATCTCTAACAAGCAAACTACTCATTCAATATTCAAATATAGCTTTGGGTAATCTGACATAAGCTTTCTTTTCATTCAAAATGTATCACTAATAAATATTTTTGTGAATAGAAAGCTCTTTATAAGGATTTCTGTTAGGTAAAAAATTCGAGGTGATAGTTTAATATGAATATTGCTGGAAAAATAATCATAATTGCACATATAATTTATCAGTTTTCTTTTTGTAAATAATACATACTATCATAGGAAACACATGGAAATATCTTACCTCCTCAATTCCTAGTAATTTTTTAATTGAGGAAAACACTGATTCCATACAGAAACTAATGTTATGTCCTAATTGTGTAAATCTTATGTTTCATTTTAAATAAAAAATTCTTTCCTTTATAGTGAAACAAAAAAAAATTTTAGTATTTCAGTATTGCAGATATGATTTAGCATTCAAAAAAGCACCTTTACAAACGAACTCATTCTGCTGCATTTTTAAACTTTTGTAAACAGATTGCAGAGAAGGAGCCAATGCAGATCTGGACATCTTGTATGTCATCAGGCACAGCTTTTGAGTTTTTTATTGCATAAGGGATGGATTTCTGACAACACATTTTAAAAATTGCTCCTTATCCAAAAAACGACAGGCAAGAAAATTACTCATGAAGAATAATATTTGTTCAGTAAGTGTAGTCCCCCCACGTTCTTTGCAATGGCTAAGTTGGCTATGCATGTGGAACACCATACGGATTGCAGGGGACAAAATCTTTCCAAAACTTGAAGCCACAGTTTATGGCTTCCACTCCAGCCCTGAGCTTGCGAGGAAGCAGAGACACTGGCGTGTTCCATAACGAGGGCTCTGAAACTACTGAATGTGTTAATACAAGAATAAAGCCAGTTCTTTTAGACCYCTATCACTAGACAATACAATCTAATTAAAAAAAACCTAATGAATTTCACAGATTTTTAATAGTTATGATGGATATACAGCTTATGATAGTTGGACAGACTTTCAAAAAAATTAATTCCTTCATCAGGCTCTATTAAGGAAAATAATCATGAAATGAGAGAGAAAATTGTTTAAAATATCAGCACTAGCCAAGGAACTGCAAACGTGTTAGGTATGACTCGTCAACATTCATCAAGGCAAAGAATGAACAGAGACGCATTTCAAGGTTTGCCTTTATGGTATAGGGAATACATTTTATAAATGACCTGAAGGGATGAGTGAGGTAATAACACTTTTATCACAAAACTATTTAAGCTAATATATCACACAAAAAAGCAGATCCCACTCTGACTTCAGAGAATTCTATATTAATATCAAAGGCTCTCTCAAGGGACTCAGACTTCCCACTAGGCAAATCCAAAACAGCACTGATCAGTGCACAGGTGTAATCAAGAAATAAAGATGATTACAGGATGATGTGGGAGTAAGATGAAATTAYGAAAAAAAATATGCTATTTCAGAAAAAGTTCTGCCTTTATCTTCAGTAAAGGTCTCAAAATGATCATGTCAAGACTACATGATGTTCGGAGAAGGAAGATAGAAAGATCAGGAATATTTAAAAATTCTTGTATGATGAGAATTCCAAAAGACTAGAAAGGTTACTTCATAAATGTATGAGTAAGAACATAGCATACAATACTCMTACTCATTGACAAAGAAGATGCAGAGTTCCTTCCTGTACATTCAGAAGCATAACTGAAGAATACCCAAATATCAGGTTGTTCTCTCTGCTAAGCTTATGGTCTTGCCTACATCATCTGCACTATGTATTTTTCTCTTAGTTGCTCTATATTCTGCTCTTTTTCTAGAGTGGCTCTATTTAAGTTTCTCTTAATAACTCTGTTTTCTTCATCTGGATTAATTCCTAAACATAAATATTTTTTCATGTCTCTTTTGCTCAATAACATGTTATTCAAACCCTTCAGCACTTTAACTTCTCTTAAAAAAGACAATTTTTGAAATATTAACTAGACACAGTCCAGTGAGAGTACTCATTTCTTCACATATTCTCCTCTCCTATTTATTGGTCTTAGACTCTTCAGAGAATACACCATTATTTACGTCTAACATGTCAGTCTGCAACCTTCTGCCTCCTTCATGATATCACACATCCGGTCATGATCTCATCCAGCTCTCTTCTGACGTTTTCCTTCTTTCTCAAAACAATACTCCTGTGTTCTTGTACAAGAATGTAACTCCTTCCATTAAAAACTGTTAGTGCTTCTGTAATTAGTAATACTAATTACAACCTCTCAACTATTTATTTCATTCATAAACTTGCTGCCCTTCTCCAGCATGTTACTGACAGTCTGAGTATGCTTCCAGACAACAGTGCTCTGACTTCATCTTACCCATTTGTCTTTCAGCCTTTAAATTGCCTTTAATAAATTAATCCAGAGCTAATGGCCAGTGGCCTAATCCTGACCTGTTTTGATCTTTTGTAAGTTTTCTGTTTCTCTCGTTATATCTTCCTTTCACATTCACTTGCACAACTCTTACATATTTGTTCTTTAAATTACTTGACATTGTTTCATTTTAACTAGAAATACTGAGTCTAAAATTTACCTATCTTCTCTTATTAACTGTATTTGACAGATCATGTTCAGTTTTTAACTAACAATCATCTAAATACAAGTTGAGACTGTTACTTTTTCAGTATATGACTCAATTTATGCAATGTATCTGTTACATCTATGCTGAACAGAAAGGTGAGCTAACAAAATATTAACTTCTCACTTTCCAACAAATGCTACTTAGCTATAGTTCATAGTATTAGCTGAGAAGATTAGGCTTACGAAATCTCAAAATTTCCAGTCCAGGGGGAACAGTGGAAAATACTACACAACAAAATAATAAAGCGAGCCTGGTTTTACTTAAAACAAACCTAACCTTGTGTCAACGTCCTCTTCCAATGATTGATGGAGTAATATGGAAGTACACCAGAATACCAGTTCTGCTGTCATTTAGAAAAACACACACATTGAATTCAACCAAAGAAACAATTGTGCACATAAAAAAATATACTGACAAGGCAAGAACATCATATAGCACAGGGAAGAATGGAGAAGTACAGAGATAACAGCGGTATTCTATTAGCTACCCAACGAAGTGCTGACAGGCCCTACTAACACACTGAAATAATGCAGAAGTCAAAGCTGAAAATCCCACAGGTCTTGTTAGGCCCTTCCTTTAATTGTGATTATCTTCTGATAAAGAYGCATAAGCTCCCATGAAGTAGGGACACATTTCAGGTCATAGCTTTTGCACAGTGCAGATGACTCAAGGAAAACAAAATGCAAGAATAGCCCTGCCAGGCATGCTGCAATACTTGCAGGGATAGGCATCATGCCTCAGGTCATCACACCTGGCATGCAGTGTGGGCATCTGCGGGACTATAAAAGTGTCTTCAGGGATTAAGGTGTGAGCTCAAGCAAGATTCTTTAGCAAGAGAAGTTTTTAATAGAGTAGTCTTTAGGAACAGCTTAGAGCAGCAGTGTGGATGTGACCACAAGGAACCAAAATGAGAAATAATAATTTTCAACATTTTTRAAGAAATAACTACCAAAACTGATGACACAAATGTATTACAAAACGTCTTACTGAATTTTCAACTTCATTCATATGAATCTGCCTTCTAATTTTGGCAACTTATCTGTTTGAATGCATAATTTTAATTCAGAACTCAAAAGGCTATGTCACAGATGCATGACTTTTTAAAGGTGCTGTTAGAAACACCTGTGTTAGTCATAGCCTGGTCAAGCATGAGCGAATCTAGACAATAGTCATGGCTAAAGATGGCTATGGCTGATTTTGTGATCATGTGGACTCTCATGATCTTGGAAACCATCTATATGATTTAATATAACTTTCCATAATTTTGTATACTGTCACATTGTTATTTTACTCCTGTTAGATCAGGAGAGTTTTTCAGCTCTTTCCTRATCAACGTGATGGTAAATGTCTGCTCAAGTTTCAAAATTAGTGTGTAATGCTGCGGGACTAGGAATCTTCCAATAGTCTGGCAACGTTCTTGAGTTATTTTGTGACTGCAGGGAAGGCTGTTTAACCTGGAAGGAATATGGCGTGTAAAGAACATAATTACAAACTCAGAGAAGTTTCTAGAAGAGAAAGAGAACAGTCCACTAATTATATTTGATTTGAATGATAGTATGAGTCAGGAGAGAGTTATGGAACAAGGCAGGTAAAATGGGAAAGACATTCTACTTCGAACAGAGGCAAAGATATCAACTGTGAGAGGCTGACAGTGTAAGGAATCTTATGCTGGGGACCTATGTTGTTAGACTCCCAAGTTAGCTTAAAGGTCACCTCTGAAAGATAGCATTTCAAAGGGCAAATATTATCAGGTTGCCCTCTCTGCTCTTACAGCTGAATTAAACCTCCAAGAGCTTGACTTTGAAGGATAGCACTCTAGAGTTTTGCCTGAACTGGCCTCTTGTCTTGCATCATTTTTTTATGTTAGGAGATAATGCTTCATATATTTGCTTCAAGATCAGCAATGTAAAGAGCAAGATTATATACAATGATGAATGTAAGGATTATATCATGATGGCTATCTATTACAGAATACCAGATCAAGAAAACTATGTTGATGAGGCTTTTATCCTCACCAGTAATGGAAATTTGCCGCAAAGAGGGAGATTTTAAGTACTCAGATGTGTGGGAAAAGAAAGAAAACACAAATGGTCGTGTAAAAATTCTTAGAATGCATCAACAAGTTTTTGCAACCGTAGGAGGAGATAGCTATGAGAAGAAATATTTTTATAGTTTGTAGAGATAACCTTGCTGAGAATGAGAAGATCTAAGGCAAGCTGGATGAGATGAGAACATTCAGTCCCTTAACAAAGAAAGGAGGGAAAACAGCAAAATAAAATCAGTGCATTTTAAGTAGATCAAATGATGTATTAACTGAAATATGAACTCCTCATTGACATCACATACAAGAGAAATTAACAGAAAGTAGAAATGAGGTCAAATGGCTAAGGSAAGGCATGAAAGACTAACATATGGCATTAAGGTCAGAAATATGCATTTAAATTGAGATGCAACTATTAAGAAACACTAAAGTCATTAGAACAAAAAACATGAAGTCATTCTGTATGCATATTAGCAGTAGGAGAAAAATGTGGTTTAACAGGTCACTATTTAATGGCACTACTAGCACAATGAGATACATGTGTACATCAGTCTTGACACTAAGGCCAATTACCTAGGTGACTAACACAAATACCAAAAAAAAAAAGAGGCGAAATCTCAGCCTAGAATAGAGAAATAACAAGTCAGAAGGTACTCAACGATTTAAAGATTTTTGAATTTGAGATGATCTCCAGAGGTCTCTTCCAACCTCAACCATTCTGTGATTCTGTGAAATTAAAGGGACCTGATAATCTGCCAGCTGACCAGAGAAGTCTCAGGACAATTAACAGTACCTTAGAGGACTGAAAAAGGACAGATAAAGTACTGAAAACCTGATAATGAACATATATTGCCTACCAATAAAATAGGAAATGGAAGAAAAAAAAAAGCTGGGAGTTAGATTAAYTCTGTAGCATGATATTAAAGACATCGTCTGTAAACTTTAAAAACATGAAGAGTCAACCCAAATGACTTTGTCAAAAACAGTGTAGCAAACCTAGCTAATTTATTTTTTATGTAGCATTTTCTCTACTGTATATTTACTGCATATCTGTGAAAAATGAAAAAAAAAAATTTTGGAAGGCTCTTTAAGAGACTTGCAAACAATTCCTGAGTTTTTAAAAAAAGGTCCTCAAAAGATTAAATAGTATCTTAGGAAAATGGAGGTGCTTTAGCTAAACAACAGAGATGTCTACAGGGCAACAGACAATGGGCAGGATCTTCAGTCAAGCCAATCCTCATTGGAAAGTAATAGCACTATGCAGAGATGCTCAGTTTGGGTGCTGAAATCATAGTATCTTCCCTTTWAAACAGCTGTTCTTACTGTAAGATAAATAAAACTTCTCCTTTAGAATTCAAGACCATATGATTCTAAATGTTCATTATCGTATAACAAATTTCAGTGCATTTGTACACTGAAAAAATGATAAAAGAAAAATGACATTGTCTGATAAGAAAATACTTGTCCTATTCCAAAATGATTTTCCAGTTGCAAAGTATCCCATCCATACTGACATTAATTCCAAGATATTTCTAATTTGATTTTGACTACAGGTCTAAAAAAGGCAAGGGAACAATACTGATTCACCACCGCGTTTTCTGTTAAGCAAATACATATTGTAAGTGAGCAGATTTGGTAAGGAATCAGGAGATCACATGGATTTCCAGACTCAARTCAAAACGCCATCCCAATCCAAATTCCATATGAATCTCCTGATCACTGGCTACTTCAGCTCTTCACACTCTGAACAGAAATTCCACTCTGCACTTTTGAAACTAATTTTTCTAATGAAAATAGTTTTTCTAATGAAAAATTATTTTTGTTAAACACTTCCTGCTTTGCCAGTTTCATGTTCATCATCTTTCTATGATATCTAGAAATGTGCTTTGTCTACAAACGCAGTGTGGGGAGACTTTTGGTTCTCTTTTGAAATACCTAGCACTTGAGAATGTAAGCTGAAAGAAACTGAATTTCCTGGAAAAACATTTCACTTTGTTACAATGTACCCTACAGTAACACTTAATTGAAAAATCAGTGTCTCCTCCAAGACCAATTTTTCAAAAAAGATAGGGTATACACAGGATGTCTATTCTCTTGTGTATTTTCCAACAAGTTTAGTCCTTTGTAATATAGGAAAAAAAAAAAAAAAAAAAAAAAAAAAAAGAACATCACTAATACCTGGATATTTGCCCTTACATCTTCAGATATAAATGGCTTTGCTATTAACCCTCAGAGTTTCTGACCTTGCCACTTTTGTGAAATAATAGCATAAGGTAGTAGAATTTTCTTTCAAATGAAATGTTTACTCTATAAACCTGTAACTGCTATACTGCATTATATTTTTATGTTTATTGTTGTGAAATGATGTTATTTGTAAGTATAATTTTGTAATAAAAGGAAAACAAAGATTGATGCTGAAAGAGAATGAAATTTCAGAACGTACTATAAAATTAATCTAATACTGGAAAAATCATAAAAAAGTGCAATTACTCTATTTACAGGTAGAAAAGGAAAAACGATTGCATACATAAAAATAAGAATAAAAGCTTTACTGTTATAGTAGGAAGCTGATGAATATCAAAATGATAGTGAAAGCTTCTTACAAACAAAAGGGTTAATCTTAATTGTTCCTCAGTTTTGACTACAACCCAGACTTGACTTCAGTGTTATAAAAAATTCTTTCCTTACTAGAAAGTGCCTTTGCATATGAATATTGTATCTATTGCACAAGTCACCTGAGTCTTTTCATCTGAATCACAGTGCAGTCACCTCAATCAACCTCAACTCCTCTTTATTTCATAAACTTGATGCTCAATCATATCTTCTTAGATGCCATTTTGAAAGTACTAGTTGGTAGCAGAGACCAAAATGCTGAGGAAAGAAGTAGATTATCTAGCAAATAAATAAATAAATTTCATAAAGGAAATAATACACATATATTTTTCCTACAGGTTGTATGTATACATTTTACATATATATACATATATTTATATATATACTTGCATTTTTATATATATATATATATATATATATATATATAAATACACATACAATCTGTAGGAAAAATATTGGAGGAGGATGCAATAAAAAATACTTTGGTATGGTGATGCTTGAAATTATGTACTAGGGATAGAAGACAGAAGGAGCAACTATAATGCTGATTTTTTATAGGCTATCTGCTAACATATATGGGAAGCTCATGGGCTAGAGATAAGTTGCCGAATCATGTAAAAGAATATAAAAAATACAGACTACAAGAAACATTAAAATTTACTGTACTAGCAATACTTTCAGTTTGGAGCATTTTCTTGTTAGAGGAGCTACTTCAGGGAAGTTCTAAGAAAACATCTATTGCAGTTTACTAGACAAGCAATGAAAACCATGCTATTTTACATCATTATCTCTAAAGGACAAAGGAAAATGTATCACATCAAAATATGTATTCACAATCAAAAAAACTGATAAATCACCTATTTTCAGAGAAGGTAAAGTGGAAAGTAAAGAAAGTAAAGCTTGCACAAAGTTGACTTCTGAGCCACAACCCTCTTCTGCTGGAGTGTACTCTGATAGCATAAAATAAAGCTAAAAGATCAAGATAAAAATAAATTACAGGTAGGTCCTTAAACTTACCCATGATGCCTATATATAGTATAAAGGGAAAAAAGCCCTCTGCAGAACTTCTTAAGGCTRTGCACCAGCATGTGCAATTCCTACCACCCATTAATGAAGTCAACAACAACAAAAGTGGCTGTCCCTACAGCCAAGGAATTTACTTATAAGGGAAGATCACAGGTCATCCGCCAAAGTCAGAGAAGAGATCCTTTGTTTGCAATGTAATGTGCAAAAAGATTGGAAGGAACCTTACTAAGGCAATGCAAAAAAGAAAAATGCTGTGGAAAGAGCTACTTCTTGAACTATAGCAATTAAAAGCCTTGACATATCTATGAAAGAAGGGAATGGATACTCTTTATTATACTGTAAGCAAGGCAAATGGCAGATTGATATCCCTTGGCACAGGAATATGCTACTAAATATTTGAAGACAAGCTGTGACTTCAAATATCACATCCAACTGCAACTTTTTTTTTTTTTTTTTTTTTTTTGCAGAAAAAGCAACTCATGCTGAGGAAGATATGGCTTATTTGAAACTTATTTACTGTCATAACAGATGGTGAAGACTAGAGAGAATATAAATGAAAAATATGGGGGCCCAATAAATGTCAAGACTTCCAACTTGGTTTGTAAAATTAAAAGAAAGAAAAAGATGCTATATCTATGCAAGATAGAGAAGCTTATCAGAATAGATTAGCTTTTCAACATCTTGGAAATAACCATTCTGCTGCCCACACAATGCRAGATTAAAAATTGCACTGATACTACAATCATGATTATTCTGAAAGGGCTCCATAGTCTTATCTAAACAGACTTAAAATTATCCAAAGCTCTTTTCTGGGCATTTATCCCCACACCTCTGATTGACCAAGAGCATTTTAGCAGTTACATCCAAAATGGTTGAGATGGTTTCTTGTAAGCCCATAGRGCATGGTGAAGTTTGCTGCAATGCTGCGATGTGCAGCCCAGAGGATGTCTGTTCGAGCTGCAACTAGAGCTATAGATTCAGGGCCTGGGCTTGACTATGAATTTTCAAGTTTGGGGTTTTCATTCAAAAAAAGATTATAATAGCTAAATTATCTGCAAAACAGAATTATTCCTCCTTACGCTCAGCCCCTATTCTAAAACTCAGCTCAGTCTCCCTTGACTTCAAAGAGAATTGAGGATTCTTAAGAATTTCCAAAAGGCACCTGGCATCTTATAAAATCAGGTCTCAGATCTTTTGCATAGAATGGGATTCTTGTATTATGTACCTTTCCTTCTAAGTTATGCAGATAAAATATGAATCACTGAAGAACAAATCACATGCGGTCAGTTAGGAAAGGAAACGGTGCATTTGCRTTGTTACTGAAGCCAGTATTATGTTGGCATTGCTTCTGATACAAAAAGCAAGCAATAATTAAGGCAAAACAAAAGCAAAGTGAAAATGACATTCACAGAAAATCTCAAGTAAACTGTCAATTTAAACTTACATAATAAAGCTGAGGTTGAACAGTATACCTTTTTAGAAAGCGGAGATTTCACAATTATACTGTACAACATGTTAGCACTGTAGTTCATGTAAGAGTATAAAGTCAAAAGCAAAATGCCTAGACCTTAGTCTATTTTTAGTTTCTCTGTTGCTGCTTTGTATCACTTAGATGGCTGGAAAATATGTCATTTTAATGAAGTATCTCATTCACTAAAATATTTCACAGCTAATCTTATTTTAAATTTAGTAATGAACTTCAGAATGTGTGAATAAATGGATTATTAGATACCCTACAAAGACAWAAACAAGTAAAAGCATAAGTATGCTTAATTTTTATATTTTTTTCTTAATGAAAACAAGGAAACATACACAAAGTATTTTAGTTTTTCATGTTGCTACCTTTTATGTTTTCTGTGCATTGTATTTGAATGCTGTCCTCTTGACTATATTCTCTGAAATACGTGTTTGAAGTAAGATACTTTATTTTAATAAGTGGAACAAAGCTTTGAATAGCTTGGTTCAAAAAACAGTTTTAAATGAAAGGAGCTGTTGCTAAGCACAGGGATCTCTGCCAAATACTTTTTAAATGGTTTATTGTGCCCTAGCAATCCTGAGATTAAAAACATCTCTTGAATTACAATGACACATCAAAAAATAAAATTAATGTGGGGGTTTTCATTACAAGAATTGAGCCTCTGTGTGTTATTCTTTCCATTAGATAAGAAAGAAACATACTGTGGTACATTGTTTTTGCTGTCAGAGCGAGCTTTTAGGCAAATATACAGTATCACACTATATCCCTCATGGATTCAATCATGCACTGTACAAGTTCTTCTATTAATTTACCTTAATGCTGTGGATTTAAGGGATAGACCGTATATTTTCACATATTTTTCTGTACTAGATATGAGTTATTTTTAGACCTTCTGTAAGTCTTCATCAAAATCAGAAGATCTCATTGCCTCATATGACTACAATATGAATAATGGCATTGCCTCCCTCTATAATAAACAGTTTAATTTTCCACAGTTTTTGCAATAGTTACAGGATAATTGTTTTGCCAAGCTCTTATATCGCTGCATTGCAGAGCATATAGATCTCACAGTGTCAGTGAGAAAACTGAATGCAGAGGGCCAGACACTCTAAAGTAAAACAAAATCAATAGCATTTCTTAGCTAATAAAGATGTCTAAACTAGTACTCAAACACTGTTGGCCTTATAGAACACAAATTATTATTTAGAATAAGGAAAAAGGAAGTACCAAAGACAATAGAGAAAATAGCTACTAACTGATTTTAAACCAAACTTGAGCTCCACATCCTGCATTTTATTTCCATTTGTATCTGCGGGGCCTCCGAATATACAACAAACCAACAACATAGCTCCAAAAATCTCAAGCTGGATATGAAATCAGAAGCACGCAGATTAGTAGAACTTTTTTTGAAAATATTAACTTCTATATTTTGCCCAGCATCCCAGAAGACACCTGTGAAAAGACACCATGCCTGACACATGTACATTGGTACTTTATGATTTCAGCTCACAGGCTYTTTATCTATCAAAATATACTTCCTGCTATTAGTTCACAAAGACAAATCAAGTCATTCATCTGAGAGATAAAGATTATTACAAGTGAAAACAAAGCCCATTATACGTATTAAAATTCAGCAAATCAAAACTAGGTAAATTAGCAAATATAAACAGTTATAATAATGAGTAGAACCAGTGGCTCAAGTTACATTTGCCATGTTACTMATATATATAATACCTCAAGTTACTCAAATAATACATGCAAARAAATCTAATTCCAAAGCATCACAGTGAATGCCTGCCACTTTTGTATGTTATATATTTTCATAATCATTATAAAAATATCTATTGATTTTTATTAACCCTAAAAACTTCTCTTTCARAAAATTTGCCTATTTCCGTAATTGTCCCCTAACATGACTCTGCTTTTAATGAAATTTGGAAGTAACATTTTTTTCCCCCATCTTAAAAAAGTAACACGGAGGAAAAAAAAGAAGAAATAAACTAAAAGGAAAAGCAAGGTCACTTTCTCAAATTGGCCCAGTATGTTTGCATCTCCAAGTAAGTACAAATGCTTAGAGTTTCACCAGGGACCTAAAACAGCCAGAAAGGAGCTCCCTCGTTGTAAGGAACTTTCTGTTGGCACAACACTCACATGGCTGGAGCACCAGTTTTGAGGGGGAGGGACAAGGACTGCAGGAATACAGAAGCAGCATGACAGACAAGATCTATTACACCTATCCTTCACTGCGGTAATGCACAGCGACTTTCAGCTGCTAAACCTTTTTAAGACAGGTCAAAGTGACTTTGGAGCAAGAAGTCAAGAAATAGTACTTTGATCCATTCCCAAGCACTTCCCAGGGCTCAGCCCAGCCACAGGCAAACCCTGGCCTTACAGTAAAACTAGGCATGAGAACAGCGGGGAAAGGTGGTCAGAGCAAAGACAAGGCCTGGGGTATAACCACCACAAACACGCCCGTAACAGATTCTCAAAACCAACAGAGGTGGGGAAAAAAGGTAACAGTGAAAACAGAAAAGGTGAATGCGAGTTCACCTATAAGCATAATTAAACCTAAAAACTTGTAGTTGGAGATTATGACTCAAAATAACACAAGAATCACTTTTTTATGCATGGTATTTTTCCTTTACGGTAACTTCTTTGTAAACTCCTCAGAATCATTTTCTCTAAGTTTGTACATAGTCTAAYACAATAGGTTCTCCTTTGAAAAATAGTAATTTCCTAATATCACCTCATCTAGCATTGCACAAACTATACAACTTGCACTGTGACTGTTGGCATTTGTATTTCTTTGTGTCTGAAACTTGCAAAAGGTTGTTTCACCCTCCCAAAGGCCTGCTCACAGAAGTGAGTTTAAAACGCACATCCTTTTAAAAGCAAGTATGAAAGATGCTCTAAGTTTGTCAAGATGAAAAATACCTATTTTAAGATACTATGTATTTCAGCTGGAGACACTCTTTAGCTTAATTTTCTTCCCTCAGGAGATGCCTCCTAAATCCATTTTCATCCTTTTCAGGGATAACATTCTCCCTGCCTTCAGGATGACCACGACGCCATTCTTGAATTCACCAAGCCCACTCATCTCAGGAGAAGTGCCAAGRCAATGAATGCCACTAGGAAAAATATTCCTAATACAGCCACATTTGATTTCCTGTTCGGCTAGGAAATAAGAAATAAAACACTTTTAAAATGAATTGGATCCCTTCAACCTCTGCTGAAAGAAGGCTCTCAGAGTTTATAGCTCTGAAAAGGTGAAGAAGAAATACGAAAAAGACAAAAATAATTACAAGCCCTTACAYGCCTCTTCTGGAAATAAGAACTTTTCTGTTTTTCTCTAAGAATACTACGTAACTCCAGATTTCTACAACACAAGGACAGGAAGCAGTCTCACACGAAACATTCATCTAGTAGGAAAGGCATTTACTGGTCTCAGAAGCCAAAAAGCACCAAAACCAAAACGCAACACTATCTGGGCAAACATGAAATGAATTGTCACGATATTGTAAGTTGCAAGAAGATGCAGTACTCTTCACCACGATCCAATCATCCGTAACACTCATCTGGAGAAGTGAACTGTGGAAGCCCGGCGCACTAGCATCGAAACTCGGACTTTGGCRTTTCAGTCAGCGTTAGCTTCATTTTATCTTCTCAAGTAGTATTAGATAGGAAAGTTTCTTATTAGGTTACTTGGCTTAGAGCTTATTTTTAAAATTAAATTTCAGCTATAGTAAATTATTGTATGGACTGAAGCAAAATATTRTAACAGTAGCTTGCAGATGATATTATCTCAGTAAAGATGTGTCATAAGTTTAAAATTTAATGTGGCTTTAATGATAGCTCTGTTAGTTAACTGAAACAAGTACTGTAGAGATTTTTCCTCTTTTGGCAATTGCTGCTTTTACTAACATTCAAATAAAAAATAAACATACTTTAGGTACAGAATCCTCCTTAAGCCCTGTTGTAAACTGAATACTGAAATTTCAAAATTAATAATAAATTGAGTATGTTATCTTTTATTTAATAAGATATTTGAACTGAGTAAGCGAACCACACATGGAAAATTCAAAGGTACGCACACAGAAATGGGCACCTTGTTCTCATGGGTTCTCTCTACATAAAAGAAGGAGGAAGAAACCCCGATGCCGCCACTGACCAGACCCCTCATTAGTTACACTARCGCAGAAACCACACAGAACTTCACAGTTTAAACTTAAAACAACGTCCGGTCGTCTCTGGAAAGGCGTTAGCTGCAGTTTCGCGCCGACCCCGAGACGCGCTGCGCCCCGCAGCGGCGCGGCAGCCCCA
>NW_028186756.1:9719062-9835266 GCF_003343005.1 Rhea americana
CGAGGGCCCGCGCAGCGCCGAGCCTCGCCGCGCCGAGCCTCGCCGCGCCTCCTGCGCTCGCCCTTCATTTGTTTGCTGCGTTTTCTAGTGCTTAGTTTACGCAGGTATCAGCGGCCGGAGAAGCTGGCTGTATTCGGCGGCTCTGACCCGCTCACTCCACCGACGAGCATGCCAGGGCTGATTGGGACTATTTAAATGATGGCTTTGGCCGGTGCACAGAAAACATTGCGGACCTCAGTGATTCTTACTTCATAACATACTTCATTTATAACTATTTTTATTCTCCATATACTTATTCTCTAGAACTACTTACACCCCAGTTACTGCAGCACAGTAGTCCATACATCCACATTTCTTACTAGATACGGCCTTAGAATCGTTAACGCTTCGTCTCCTTTCWGTAACTTGAGCTAACCTTCAGGGCCCCATTATTTCACACTGCACATTAGTTGACATAACAACTAAATACCTTCTTTCTAAGATGCCACATGCAGCTCCCTTAGACTTTTATTTAAAGTGTATAGTATTAACTTACCTCCAGAACTTCAAAATACAATTCCTTAGTGAATACACACAGTGTGCTCRTGTATTCACTAAGTGTGGTACGTTTCCTTTGACAACTACAATTCTACGGTGTAATTTCCTTAGTTATTAACCAATACAAATAAAAATATATAAACAAGACATATATGGCTGTAAGCACTCAAGTATGTGTTATGTATGCATAGACATATACAAATTATGTATAGTATACATTGTTCAACAATATAACAACTGAAATGAACAGGAACTCATAGATCCTACTAAACTAATAGCCCCTAATTTAAAGAGAACTGGTTTTAGTGTGGGCTATTTTTAGTAAGGGTCTTGATTTTGGAAYGCATTATATACCTCTACCATTTAATGCAATATTCATTACGATATAATGCGATATTCATTATGAAAGCAATTTGTAAAGTGAATTCCAGTTTGCAAACATTTGGTGAGTACTCTTTGGGGTAACATTACAAGCACCGGTTGAATTATCCTTCTTACTTTTGAAATGAACGATAGACTTGTCCTCTCTTTTTTTCTGCAAACACTAGCACTTCCTTAACTTATCTCTGCATATACAAACATTTACAAAATAATGTGATGTCCTTGTTTGCCTGTACTGTATGCTATGTGCAGGAAATTCTGGTCCTAGGAACTTACCACACTCAGACAGACTTGGACAAGGAAAAGAATTCTACTGTTGTCTGCACAGCTGCAAGACAATACCCACATCTCAAGTAGTCAACAAATTCAGAGTATCTAATTGCTTAAAAGTCTTAGCCAAACAGAACAGAACTTGAGCTATTGTATTAGTTCTGGCTCGTGACTCCAAGCAGCATGACAGTCACATGAGCCACAATGCCAGAATTTGTTTCTGTACTCTTTAWCCATTTTCCCAGGCTCTGTCTATGGAAATTAGTTTGAGAGTTAAAGGCACTGTATTTTAGGAAAATATTAACAGTAAAAACCTTTCAAGCTATTTTTYACATATGCTTTTTAATTCTACAAGTGTAGCTCATGGAATTTTATATTACTGACTTCTTCACTGAACTTAAAAGATCACACATATTAAAATTTTTTAAGTGATTTAAAAGATTTCCCTTGACTCACACTGTGTGCACATCATTCTTCTGTTTTTTCAGCTTTTTTACACATTTTTTTCCTGGCTTTTCCTTTGTCACACTATCTACATACTCCTAACTAAATGATACTTGCTTATCTGTCTGTAAGTCTTGTATAAATCTTTCTGAATTTGATTGCAGTCTCCTATTCATGACTCGCCACTCCTCTGCAACATAGAAACCAAAGAGCGTTCTATCACTTGACTACATGGTCTTTTCTTTTTTCCAGACCATTGGTTTATAAAATGAACAAAATTGGTCCTAATACTGATCTCCTGTAGCACTCCACTAATCACTTTCCTCTTTCCCAAGCCACTACCCACTCACAAATACCCTCTTTGATGTCTCAAAAGATGATTTATCTATTCACATACCTCAGCTACTATAAAGTAGCAAAATTACAGACCTTGCAGATTATTCTTTTCTGTTTTGCTCTATCAACAGATTTCCTAAATGCTAGAAAAATTATGTCTATGGACCCAATTTACCTCGTTACTGCAGAGCAATGATTTGTTAAACATAATCAAAATTCTGTGGCTGTCTTAACTGTAATATTTCAGGTGCTTCCAGTAGAGTCTGTATAAAAATAAATGGAGTAAGGGGAAAAAAAGAAAATTATTCTGTGAACTAATTTACCACCATATCTAGAAAGAAACATGTGGGCATACAATCTACGTATAATCCTCCTTTACATTACATTATATAAATCTGTACACAATTCTCCATACATATAGGAATATATACTCCGATTCAAATTATAGTAACAATATCTGCATTTATTACTCTGGAAAAGCTTCTGATCTACTGATAGTACACTTACAATMTAGCTTTACTTCTGCTATTCTGATTTTCTATATTCTTCTAGTAACTCCTGGAGTTTTTCAATACTAAGTACCCAGTTCTACCTACACAAGCTGTTACTCCTCTGAATGGTCCAGCTGATTTCCATGATACAGTTCCCCAAAGTGTGCCAGAAATAGGCCCAGTTATAGATTGACCTGAGGAGCTGAAAAGTACAAGCTTTATAATTAGCACTGGCTGGAGGAGCAGTAAGGGATCTTTGCTTCCCAACACTATTCAAGCTGATCCTGCAGGGCCTTAACTCATTGTTTATATCACTGCATACATCTGCATTAAATGACTTTCTTCACTAAATAGGTTGGGATTTTCACTATTTTCATTGTGTTGTAAAAATATGCTGTTTTCTGATGACTGTAAAGCAAATGATTCAGGATAGCTACCTTGCATTTTGCTTGCTTACATAAGGTCTAATTGTCAGTAGGTAGTGCCCACAGTACTCACATCTTTCTCCACACAAGGGTTAAAACTTCACTGACAAAAGGCAGGGCCTATGTTTTCCACTTTATCTCAGTCACTAAGTATATTTCTCCACTATTCTCTGAGTCTTACATTCAGTTATTATGCAGCCCTCAGGGTACTTTACTTTGTGTTTAACTACATATGGGAAAAAGGAGGAGCAAACTAAAGTACTCCATCTGCTCCCACATCTTTGTTCCTTTCCTGCGGTGCCAGTTTCTCGAGGAGAGCAGAAAGCCGTGTGCGCTCTCTGCGGCGACTCTGGCTTCACTGCTGCAGAAGGCAGGGAAAGTGACAGCACAGGCCAAAAGGATTCCCCAGCCAATATTATGCACTATAAAAGAACATCAATGACCAAAATGCACACATGTTCTGCACCACCTACCTTGCATTTTAGCAATCTTATTTCCCAGGTCTGTGACCATCTGTGATATGGCATAGTTCTTTAGGCAGTAACCTGAAAAGATTACATATACTAAGTGTAGATATTATGCATAATAATATGCATAAGCATTCACTAGTATCATAATTTGTGTATTTCGCATCCAGGGCAATCCTAAGAAAGTACTCTTGCTCCTCCAGTTCACTCCTTAACACTTGTTTAAGTTGTCATGCTTCCTGAGGGTATGACATACCATCTCACGGAGTAGCAACTGTGAAATCGTGGATAAAAGTAAAGATTTCGTGTGAGTGAAGAACATTAATGGAAAGGTGTGCTCCTCTGAGCTGCTGACATCCTTTATATCAAAACAAAATCAAGTTTGGAGAAGAATAAAAAGTTCTCTTTTATATTTACTCTGTACTCAGAAAATTCCCTCTTTCTTTCCTTGACTAGGCAGAGACATAAAAATTCTATTACAACAAAAGAATTTGTTCCAGACCCCATCAAATGTCAGCAGTGTTCTGATAGCTAAGTGCCAACACAAGATAAAGATTAATAATAGGGCCAACAACCTCCCTTCTCAACACTTCTACAAAGGAAAGACACAGAGAATATCAATGTAGCCACATACATGCTTTTTGGCTGCTACCTTTTAATTTTTGTTGATTCCAAATATAAACTTTATTTTGAATCCCTTGAATTATTGTCAAAATTCTTGTGGATTATAATGATATGAAAACACCACTTCAGCCTTTTTCCCCCAGCAAAAAAGCGCCTATGCCACAAGACAGGAATTTTTTTGTATTTCAAACCAGTAACACATCTTCCTGCAAACACAGTGACTACACTAACATTCTTCTCTCATACATAAAAAGGTCCTTAACAAGCTCTCTTTACTCACATGCTCACACAGGCTCAAGGGCACTGTATTCCTGCTTATCTCTGACAGTAAAAATATATTGTAAATGTGTACATCGTATTATTTTATATTGAAACAGTTTCATACAGTTGAAATAACTGATAACAGAAGGCACAGCAATGTTAATTTACATTGATCAGGATCTGTGCACATTTTCAAACTGTTAACAAACTTAGTTAGGGTTTCCTTTCTTTATGTCTTAAACTATCACATAAAGCCCAACCAGACAAAGCTGAAAAAATAGCTGTACAAGGAAAAAGRTGGAGTAAATAATACTTAAATTCTTGTCAACTTGAATTGAAGCAGTTACACTAATTTCTACGCTGAGGTTTAGAAACACCCCTACATTTAAGTAATGAATAAGTATTAATGGACGGATCAAGGTGCAATGAAAGAACTGATTTCAAATACGCCATAAATTCTTAGGTGAAGTATGAATTGAGGGCAGAAAAGTAGAAATATCCTTTTTTAATCAATCATATAATTAATGACAGAAGTGTTACTTTTTGTGAGACCTCCACAAGTTTTATCCTCAATTTCTGTCTTCTGTGTTACTAATGGAATAATTAACGCTGCTGCTAAGCTRGTAATAGACTTGCACTACCAGGGCATATACGAGAGCATTTCTTGCACGCTGCTGGTATTTCCCGTGTTAATTTCAAGCTCCGTGAGAAACAAATCAATATTTATCAAACGGAAAAGGAAAAAAAGAAAAAGCAGAGTTAGTGGGCTGCCTCCTGGAGCGTATTAGAGAGGGAGAGAATTACAAACGGTTGTTCGGCAATACTGACAAGAATAGGAAAATGCCATTTTGAACAGTGGCGACTGTTCTATTATCAGCGCGGTGCCTGCTCTATTTTTGACCTCCTGTGACTGCACTTGTATGGAATTACTAGGGGTTAATCCTGGCAAAACAGCAAAAGCAGCAGCTTGAGTAGGCATGTAACTTAGTCCTCCACTAGAACAACTAGGACAGTAGATAACAGCCAAACAAAATTGGTTCTTATCACTTCAAGAGTAAATTACCACAGGGATGGGAAGTTAAAAGGCAGTTCAGCAGCAGATGCTTTTTGCTGTGGATGGGGACATTCTGAGCTCGGCTTCTGAGACGGTCTTTTATATTTTAGCCCAAGATACATTAAAGAGTATAAGCAAATATCTATACAAAACAAATATGGAAGCTTAGGCTTTGCTAGGATGGAAATTTTCTCATYGCCACCCGTCTTCTGCTTCCCATCACAAAATCCTGATGGAATACATGCTTTTATTTACTCACAGTTTTATTTTCTGGTATCAAATAGACTTTTAAAGTACCAGCGACAACTTCTGTTTCTCAAGTACGAGGCTAACGCACCCTCTATTTACACATCATTCAAAACTAAAAACTGCTGACGATTCTTCCTCACTAAGAAAAAGATATTTGTTAGAACCTGATTTCTAAATCAGTTACTAGGCCAAAAGAAATATTCACCTAAATACCTTTAATAAGTATAATACAGTAATACCAAGAAAACCTTAAATGCCTTTCAGTTTTCAAAAATACCAGAAGACATCTTATTTGACCRTTTAAAAAAACCCTTCAAACTACTAGCTTCATCTATGGAGGAAACAGAATTTTCTTTTCCTTGAAGCATTTAATGGAGGCYATCAAAAGATTTTATTACGTACCTATTAAATTATAGTTTTGAACTTTAATAATGAATTTAGAGATGCAGAATCGGGTACTATTAAAGCACAAGCATCCTCTAGAGAGCTAAAAAAACGTTTTAACAATGTCAGAAGAAGGGGTTGTACTGGGTGAACACTATGCAGATGGCTAGCTGTGTTGACAATAAATGAGATAATAGCCTTTTTATTTTCCTTGGTGTCTCTCTTCTCTCCTGTGTCCTCCTCTGRTAAGTCCAGGGCTGACTTTTATAGAAGAACTGAGAGTGAAAAAATAAAAATTGGTATTTTCTATGCCCCACATCACTTGAGAAATCCTTGACAGACTCAGTATTTACAGAAGACCAAATTGTTAACTTCTAGAATTACAAATAGAGCACTGTGCCATATGGTGCTACTTTTCAAATAACTTTTCTGTAAATCACAGATAACAAAAGATCGATACATAAGCAATGCTGCTAATCATGTGCAGGATGTGTACCCAGGCTTTTCACAGAGCTGAAAAAATTAACAGATCCTAACAGGTGTCTGTTACGAACTGTGATTAAATCATTTCTCCTGTGTGTGTCCCTYTCCTTTCCTTGGTTAACTTTATCAACGATCTCTTAGTCGTCTCTTTTTTTTTTCCATCCACCATCCTTGTCACAGGATCCTCAGACGGAATTTGGATGTGAATCTGCCTTCGTGTTACTGGACACCCCAAAAGCAGGAGAGCGCTTTATTAGAGTACAGCCTACAATGTTACAGCTTTTCAAATGAAAAGCTCATCTCTTGTTGGAAAAACAGTAAAAAATATAAGAGCTTGGAGACCAATTTCCTCTGCCACTGTACTCTTCTAAGGCGGATTATTCTCAAGGCAGCAGTTTATAGTGCCTCGGCAGGTCGTAACAACCTCCACAAAGCCTCTGAATCTAGGGGAAATCGCCCCGTCTCCACCAGAGACCGGCTGGATGTTCGCACTCTTCCCAGCCGTCCCCTGCGCTCGCCCCGGCCGCGCGCCACCGCGGCGCAGGCCGCCCAGCGGCGCGGCCCTCCGGAGCGCCGGGCGGCTCGGCCGGGGCGCTCCTCCGCTCCCGCCAGGCCGGCCCAGGCACCCAGGGCGCGGGGGGCTCCCGCGGGCGCGCGGCCGCGAGGCACGGGCAGGGCCCCGCGCCTCTGTAGCCTGGCAGCCCCCCGGGAGGGCAGCAGGCGCCGTCCGTAACGCCGCCTCAGGGAGCTTCGTCTTGTGACTACAGACGCCCCCCGCCCCGCGCAGAGAACTGCCGCTTTTCGGGGGCACCCGGACCGTGGTTTCCTCCCATGAATTTAWTTTACACCTTCAGCCAATCTGTACCTCCCTCTCTATTGCTTCGTATTTTGAATATAGCTCTGTGTAAGCTTTCCACCAACTTCCAGCAGATACCGTACAGARATCAATTTTTCAGTAGCACCACTAACAAACTCCTATTTAATGTAGAGTGACCTACTAAGCAAGTTATTTCCAGGACACAGACAAATAGAGAGGATTTTGCTTTCTTTTGTTTCTCAGGCTTTACTTTTCCAACACATGGACATGAATTTTAGGTATTTTTCTTACTGAGAAATATTGTATCTGTGATTTTCAGTTTTGAAAAATATGAAGACTTTTCAATAATGACATGAAAATACAAGGAATTTTTCAGTAATGCTGACTGCAAATTAGTTAAAAATTACAGTRCGATAAGATACAGGCTTTGAACACCAGCGTATCATACTATCACATACAGAACTGTAGCATCCACATATTGCACTTCTGTGATTATGTCATTGCCATCTGAAGCACGTACGGAGAGACAGGGCCTGCTCTAATTACAATATTGTAGTTTTGACTGACAGACAATATGTCTACAATCAACTCATTTGAGAGCCATGTGTTGCGACAGTTCCTTGTCCAACTCCAAAGTGTGCAGAATCAAGACAAATCAGTGCCTTGTTACTGTACACTTATCCCCCAAAAAAGATTCCTAGAAAATACATGTATACATGTAACAGCAACATGTGCCAAGAGATACCTCAGTTTTTCCATATATTTTCCTAATTGTTAATCTATATGTTTTTGTTTTTTAAACACAGCCAGCGTATTTGGCACAACACACATATAGGAACAAAACTATTGTTACCAAATCTCCTGAACTTAACTGTTGTTATTCCAAAGCAAAGTAAATTTGAACGTGACTATTTTTGAGATCACAAGAATTTAGTAATATTACACATTTTCCTAATGCATACAAACATATAGCTAATGCTGAAAGAATGTATTTATTCTGACCTCACACAGGCCAGCATAAGTATAATTATCATGCAGCATAATATGACAGATATCTCTGTCATTAGTAGAATTTCTGGAATTTTGAACATACATTTCAATAGCCTAAGTGGACCTAGCTTGGCAATTTAGCTGACCCTGGAAAAGAGTGCCTTATGTTCATCTTGTGCAATCTGTCCAGTAACAGATGTACACCATTAAGATGTAAAGTGAGGTAGAGGAGGAGGGGAACAGCAGGAGAAGAGTCAGGCCATTTAGCAAAAGAGCCATGAGTTTCACTAGGCCAGCATAAAGGAAAATAATAAGCACAACAATGTTTAAATCATTCAAAGCAGGTTTCAAGCAAACCTATGATAAACAAATTACTATTTGCATATTGTATTTACATACTGCAGTATTGCATTTACTTGATGCTAAATGATACATAAACTTAAATATCTGTATGTTTTTATGGCGAGAGCAAGAGGCAGAAGACAATGCAATGAGTAAAAGGGAGCACCATTGCTGATGAGAGAACATAATGAATTCAGTCAGCTTAAAGGTACACTGGTGTCATACGGGAAGGCTTTCCTCCAGCATCATGGAACTGGGTTGCTTGAAAGCATGAAGCTTACAGGTGGTAAAGTTCTCCAGATTAACAGTTTGTGTTGATGACATGTTCAGATGTTTGAGCTACTTTGCCATAACAGCAGATACAACCTGTCACATTATGAACTCATCCTTATTACTGGAATTAATATACTGGGAGAGTCTTACTGGGCAGATCCTAGCTGCCTATTGGTTTCTGTGAAATTCTCTCACTTGTATTTTTCCAGAAACCACCTGAAATATATAAAAACAGGCAACACTAGCAATTAATTATTTTCTAAAATATTCAAATTGCCACCTACCAGGAATGTCCCAACATAAAAATATTCATCATATCTGCCCCACCAAATGTTGATATAAATTATTAAGGTGAATGTGACAATTAAGCAGATTTATTAGCCTTAATACATCATACAATTACCAAATGACTTCTTTTAAAAACTTGTCTTCCCTCTATTTCTGCAATCAACATTTATTTTCTTTTAGGTACTATGTTTTATTTATTGATACCTATCACCATTTCAAGAATCAGCTCTCCACATTAAATATTGCAAGGGCATCATATAATTAACACCCAAACAAAGCACATACATGTACATCACAATAGCTCTCTCAAAGGAGTAAAAAAAGTCTCTTTCAGACTGAGCTTCCACTAAATAATTAACAGAAAAAAAAAATGATGAGCCCAACTGTCACTAACATGTACTTTTATTTGCTGTTTCAGTAGATAGACCACTAATTCACTGGTAAGAGATTGGATTGCTTAAAAGTAGTTTCTTTTGCAACAAGACTGATACCCACAGATGGGAGAAAAATGGCCAAGTTTGTATTTCCCTTGCCTACGGCATGAAATCTACTGTGTGAATAATGGAAGAGTAGTTTCCAGTATTGCCCAGTATTGGAATTATATGGTTTTCATGTTTTCAGAGATATAATGGACCCTAGCTATCAATACATTAGATATAAAATATGGCTAGAAATTTTTAAATCTATTTTATTATAATAAACAGACGTAAAATATGGCTCATTGGACAACCCAGGTGTTTATCAGAAGCTCTGCTTATTCACTGGATATTCCTTTGGGGTGTCATGGCCTTCCCCCCTCCCCCCCCMAAATGCATTTTTTTCCTTCCCATTACATGTTGCTTTGGGAGCTTAGAAATTGTTTTCAGCTGAGCAAAAGGAAACGTCAGGGATAATTTTGATAAATGTGAGCTATCTCATATTTTCTGTTAACAAGTGCTTTGTGTGTCTAATAACATGCACCTGCGATGCTGATTTTTCTTCCTCTTGTGACCTCAAAGAACTAAAAAGAGACTGCACATTAAAAAGAGACTATACCTACTGCTGGGTCAATAACACTGTTGAAAAGGGCTTAGTCACATGGAGCTAAAATAAGGCCTTCTAAATTCCCCAGTACTCACCATCCCTTACTTTGGCTGAATGCTTATTCCAAATAATGTTCCTGTTTGCTCCTATTGCAGGTAAGTACAAAACTGGATGCACAGCCACTGTGTGGTGAGGAACATGTCACAGCCCAGCACTCTCAGCTGAGCATATCTTAACAACCACCTTTAGTGGTAAACACAAAACCTTCAAATTGATACAAGACATTTAAAACTCTACAGCTGCCAGTTTTCAAACTGTAAAATAAATAAATTAATGTGATAACAATACTACTGTGTCTCTAAAACAGTCTTACTAATACGTGACATGCTGCAGCATATAATAAGGATTTATAATAACTTGTTCAATATTTTGTGTACTACACTAATTCTTAAGTTCTTTATTTTGTATAGTTAAATGTCTTTGCTCATGGAAAATGAGCATCAGACTGTAGATTCAGGAACATTCACTGTGATTCCAATCTATTTTATTTTTCGAACATATTTACTATCCATATACTGCATAGATGTTTCTCGTTAGCCATCCTGTAGTATAATTCCCCCTAACAGAGGAACTGTATGCTTTTAAAGTTTGCTGATACAAACTGTCAAAATATCCTAGGTCTGATTACCTTGTTAAAGCTGATCAGGAAATGTATTTTTCACATGTTGTTCTTGTTTGGTTCTGGTTTTTTGGGGATATGACATTATAGCCCAAACTGGAGAATTTTGATGAAAGAAAAATGTAATACTTTGTTTCTTAAGGAATTAAAATTGCCTGTAGAATTTGTCTACCTTAGTGACAAGTAAACAGCTTCAAAGTTTCTATTTTAAAAGTTTTTTTCATTTTTTATAACATGAAAGCTCTTGTGAAACTGCAAAATTAGAATTGAGCTCCTTTCAACCATGTGGCAAATACAAAGGAAGTCATTCTCCACTGGCTAACGTGAGTTAAAATGAAAATCAGTCAGTTTTGTTTCCTGTGAAATGATTTTCTAAATTGAATCAGTAGAATTCCAACCAATAAAATATTTTTGTTTTAGACAGCTTTTTCAGCTTTAAAGCAGTTCTTAAAAAAAAAATAGTGAAACATTTCCATGTATTTGATATAAATGTTTTTCCCATACAGATCCCAATACTAACATATTTCCCAGTTAAATGAGTATGTATATCCTGTGCCTTAGGAATATGCACAGGCATAATCTGAAAAAAAGATTTCTGTGTCCATTAAAAAACCTAGTCTATAAATCGCAACCAGAATTCAGCGTGTCTATGGAGTCTGGCTGAATAGACACAAGCTTTTTAAACTAAGTGGCTGGAAGTTAAATTTTATCTTTTTCCAGTCTCTGCTTCTGGTGCCCTCTAAGCAAGGGTGTTTTATTTTAGGAATGCTCTTCTAGTCAGCTATAGAACTGTAGAGCAGTACAACAGGATATAGTCTGTTGGGATTTGTTATGTATACATGGGTCATTTGTTTATGAAGTCTGCTCTGCTCCTGTGACAATACTGACGTTAGGTACATTTTTCCTATTTCCTCCCTCTTCTGATTTAAGTAAAATGGTAGCTATTGAATTAATTTATAGATTAACTATTTTAATGAAACCTATTTAATGATTAAGAGAAGTCAGAAGAAGGGGACAAACAGAAATCCGACTTTCTTCTAACGGCATTTCTGAAGAAGTTTACTCAGCAGTTGAGAACCCTGGGAACAGTCAGAATGAAACTTCRGTAAAGACTTGTCCACATGTTGGTTTAAACATTGTCTTTCTAGGCTACTTTTTCTTATGAAGGAAATGTCAGTGTCATCTGCATCACTCGCCATCTCCCCCAAGCAGGTGACGCATAGTTTATAGCCTACACTTACAGATGCATTTGATTTAGGTGCTGTACTAAAGTGGAAGTGTCAAGGTGATTCATCTGTCTGCCACTGCGGACAGCTATGTTACAGAGTGCCCTGGGTGGAAGCATTGATTGGACTAAAGAAGTAGGTATTCCAGCATCAAAGGGAAGGCTTTCTATGTCATTACAAACATAACACTGGCTTTTGACCAGTGTTAACAGAATTACCTGTGTATGTTGCATATTCAGAATATGTTTCCAGGATTCTGACCCTATGCCAAGGGCCAACAGCAGACTATGACCTTGTAAACKTGTTTGAAAAATTATGACGACTCAATTAAAGAAAAAGAAGCAATTACAAATATATTGGTTTCATAACAAAATAAATCATTTGAGCATTAGACTCTTGGATCTGTCCCTTCTTGTTTTAAAAAACATGCACTGCTAGCTAAAAATGTTAAGATTATTTGATTTTCCTACAAATTCTGCAAAATAGCTATTTTCATTTTGGGGTGTTAAGTTTCTCAGCATATTTCCGTCTAYTTGCAGCTAATTATGGCCAAGTATCTATTGTGTGTATTGCCACCTTTAATTTTACCAGGCAGCTGGTTTTACATGGATCTTGTATTAGTAAAACATTTCCTAGGTATTACTGTTTTGTAATCTAATTCCTGTCTTTGCATCCATACATGAAAAATGAAYGTTGCTGATCAAATTGAATGACAGGCATGTATACACATATGTAGTCTAAGGTGTCATTTGTAAAAGAATGAGTTATTGGAAGAGTTAATGGGAGCAACCTATGATGATGCTAGTGGCAACTACCATCATAATCCTTGTGTTTATGAATTAAAATAGTTGTATATTCAAAAGTAATCTGAAATTCAATGTACCTGTTGTTGATGGGTCAGTAATTTACCTGAAATAGTCCATATATTATCATAATATCACCAAAATAGTTAATTTACTAGTGTGCTATGCTTCAGGAAAATACGATTTTCCATTTTAGAAAGAAAATTACATTCACTTGGTGTCCTTGACATTTTGAAAAAAACCCAAGATTTGAAATTCTAATATATGGATTTTTAAAGAGCTTGAGAACAATACATTTTGCTAGATTAACATGAAAAGTAAAAGTAAGAAAAAGATATTCTTTTCCATAGGTAATTAACTTAGAAAACACTACTGTCTCTAGCCTAAAATGCAATACAGGAAATAATATAAGAAATTTTTTAAGTATATACTTGATCAGCTCTGAAATATAAAAGTACAAAGAGAACCTTTCAGTGATTTTAAAATCCCAGCTTTGAAAATAGTTTGAGCACCGTTCACGGCTTCCTGAAAACAGGTCTTATAAAATATAACCAGATACTCTATCAGGAGTGCACCTGCATTTGTGGTTTCACCAGCAAGTTGGGAGGCCAGACCTTCTAATAAGGTCTCTACATTTCATTTCCATCTCTATTTCAGTTTTCTACAGTTCCCTTTCACGTAAGTGAACTTTATAAACAAAGGTATATCAGTCTCAAACTGTGCAAGTAAAATCTGGAACGTATTTTGAACCAGGAATTCCTAATTACTGAGCTGTTTGCCAGAGACAAAAGGCCGTCTGACAACTACACACACCGACACAGTTTGATCACCCCGTGCGATATACTAGAAGCCATTAAATGACTTTGGAATGCTGTTATGATTTTAAACCCTAAAATGTGAGTCGGCAACCTTAAAATACTGTTAAAAATGTCTGTTTCTTTCCTTTGCCTAGATAAATTCCTAAAAGTGATTGAAGGAAGATGAAAAATGTGCAGACTGAAGAATGGACAGGCTTGTGGGATAGAAGCAGGAAAAGATATAGTGCAGCAACATTCATAAACTTGCATGACTTCTAGAGCTCATTTAGAGCTTTTTCTCTGGCTATCAGATGACCTAGCAAGACATCAGAATAGTAGATATCTTACATAAGTCTACTGATGCAAAAGCATTTAAAGTATCCTGTTAAATCTCCAAATTATTTGAGGAATGATTAGTAGCAAGTTAAAACATTCTTTCTCTAAAACTTACCAGTTCTACTGATCACTTGCTCCATAATTCCAGTACAAAATGAATAATTTATTTTACCATAAGACAAAATAAATAATACAGGCAAGCAAATAATGTAACAGGAAATATGTCTTTCCATTCATTGTTTACAAGATTAGAATGTTCTTTTGGTAGCAGCTTGAAACTTAAATTTTCTAGCATGTTCACTGTGTTTTAGTTCTTTCAATGAACATTAAATTKGATTTAAACAATTGGAATGCTTATACTATTAATCAGAATTTGCATCTTAAACCCAAGTATCAATCTATAATATGATGAAAATTATAATGTTACGCTAGAAAAATAAGGCTGGCACTGTGTTTTTAGAATACATGCAGATCAGGAATATGGYATGTTGGTATAACCTAGCATTTGACAGAGTCAACCTCTGATATGTCTGCGGGTTAATCAGGTATCAGTTAGTGTTTTACTCAGAAGTGAAGCCACCAGGGATATCACAGTCACAGCAGAGCTGAATAGGCAAGCATTGGTCTAAAAGTTCCTACACAGTATCTCCTTCTATCATGTGAGAATAGTTACACTTAGGATAAATTGACTAATGGAATAATTTTATTTACATTTCATCTGGATTGTAATGAAAAAAATACAAGTGTCAAATGGGTAGTATTCAAACCCATTTCTTGATTAGGGCAAATTTATGAAATCAGTAACTTGAAGACGAGCTAATGGTCATCTCAAATCTGATACAAGTGAAAAATACTTTCAAAAGTTAAGCTCCATTCAAATTCTTCTTTATTTCTAAAAATGTTATTTAGAGTTTTGCTTTTTGTATGGAAGCAGCTTTGCTCATGAGGTACACATTTGTTAGGTATGTATAATGTAAGTTACTCTGTTCTAATATATACTAAAAGCTCAAATTAGAAAAGATTTATGTAGTCTGTTGAGGAACCAGGWCAAGTTCATGGAAGAGAAATCTAAAGTTTATTTAAAAAAAWTGAAAAAAAMCAAAAAGACCCAACCCCCCATATCTCGGAATCAGGAAGTCTGTGAGTGGCAAATGTTGATGGATGGGAAAATATTCTGGAAAAGTATAATTCTATGCTTGCTCTCTTCTCATTATAAACATTGGCCTAATCTTAACAACAACAGCAACAAGAACTTATCTCCTTATCTCATCATGTCTTTTGTTCACAAGTAACAAATCCTGCCCTAGGAAAATCTTGATCTTGAGAGAAATTTGAAATTATGGTGACAAACAATAATGATGACGACCATATTCTTTTCAAATAAGAAAATTTATCCATCTGAACATCTCTGAACATTAATTTTGAAAGTAGATAAAAGATGTTTCACTGCTACTTTCACTTCCTAGTGACATTTAGTTGCTTTCCGAATCTACCATTCCCTTTACATTAGGTGGCCCCCTTTTCTCCTGTTCTTCAGTGGAAAACCCCCCTGTTCTTAGGCCTCTGAAAACCAAGTATTCAGAAGAATGCTTATAAAATATTGAAAGAATTGTACACTGGTTCATATTCTTTTATACAAAACGTTTTCCCTATGTTTAGCCCCAATGTTTCAGAAAAATCAAAGGAATCAAATACAACATCTGGTATATAGAAATACATGAATGCATATCGTTCATATCATTTTCAATAAAGAAAACTATTATTCTGACAGCCATCCATCACATGCTGTCTATTAATGTAACTAAAAATCAATAATATAGTGAAAATACTTAATATTCTTTATAAATACAGTAATTGACTTCTATTTGGGGTGATAGATTTAGACTGAAAATAACAAGAGCATATCTGAAACACACTCTCCATGAACCTTCCCTCTATGAAATGTACAATTAATGAAATTTTACTCACTATCTTTTTACAAACTACCCTTAATTTTAAGGCAAGGACAATTTTGTGTTGAGACTAAGGAAAGTAACATGATTTGAAAAGGAAGTGCTAAAAAATGAAAAGTTGCCTAATATTGTATTAACATAGTACTATGAAAATCAACTTTTTTCCTTTTAGCATTATGATGCATCTTATTTAAAGTCCTTAACATATTTAAATATGGCCATAAAATCACAGCACAAAAACACTCCAGACTCTTCCCTCTGTCATCAAAGTGCCTGAATGATAATATTTCAATAGGCTGATTGTAAATATTTTTGTTTTAATTCTGTATTTTTTTTTAATAGTACCACTAGGCTTGTTTTATGAAACTTATAGTGAAACATGGCATTTGAAATGGAGACTTCACAACACATACCTACACACAGGCATGAAAAGAAAACTAGACTAGATTGTGATGTCTGCTTCTTAGGCTTATTCATAAACACACAGTCATCCCAGATGTCTTTCTTTAAAACCTCTGACCAACAAAATAATTCTTAAGAGACTTATGAGACTTAATAGACAGAGCTTGTTTACATAAAAATTAAAAATTGATCAGAATATTGCTGAAAAATCTCTTTTTCAAACTTTCTGAAACTTTTAAAAAATCTAATAATTTGCAATTTCTTTTGTTTTGTTTCCAAGTGGTTAGATACTTGCCTTAGTATATTTTCTTACTGCAAACCTGCGTGCATACACCATACACAGCAACTTGGAATAAATGTACTTCACCTCCCCTCTCCCCCCCCCAATTTTTTTTAAGATTTGCATTGCTGATTGAGAAGTCCACCCCYGATACTGCCCAGAAAGATTTAAGGAGTTCTCATTCTATCCTATCTGCTGTTTTTTTCAAATCATCATCAGTAGCTGAAATGAATGAGGGATGAAATGCTTATTCAGGCAACAGATACATGAAAAGAGGTGTAAAGAATTTTTCTCTTATTTTCCACTTTAAAATAGATTTGTCTGTTCCAAGTTTAAATGCAAGTAATAGTTAATATATGTRCTAAGTTCTGCTAGGCAGTACTGACTGTTGCAGATAATCATTGCAGATTACTGATAGTCCTTTTTCCTAAGCAGAGCACTTAGGAGCCCAGATCTCTTAGGTGATTCTGAAAATGTTACGTACCATCATCCTAATGCCAAATCAAACCATGTCAAATCCACATTTCATACTCTGTTTGCACAGAGGTGTCCTTTTGAGGACAGAGATATGCTTTCTTGGATGTTTGCACTTTGCTATGCAAATTCCTAATGCTCAGCAGGGCCAAATAGCTGTTTTCTTTAAATTCAAGCTGGTATAAGAGGAGTAAAAAAAAAAAGCTTTTACTAATTACCCAAGTAAGACTTCCTCTTAAGGGAATTTTACTTTTATATAGACTGAATTGCAGTCAATACAATATTCGGACACAAAATGAGATACATTTAATGAACTAATACTTATTATTTTTATATGTTCTGTTAATAAAGTCACATTGCCTGGTATTTAAATGTAGTAATTCCTCCAAAATTTCAGCATAAAAGTATCTAAATTAAATACTGTTGAGCCAAACTCCTCACCCAGAAAGAGTTCCATGAACTGAATGTTATAACAAAGAAAGAAAGATTTTACTTTTTAATCAGAGAATGAGAATTTGCATCGTAAAAATAGCTAAGCTTTTCTTGATGTAAGGTGTGCTTCTGAAACAAGGAATTGCAATTTAAGACTGCAATGTTGTAAAGTTAACTTACAAAGGAAAATCTGACATCCTATTTTAAAATAAACGAATAACTATAGTAGCTCAAAACATACTTGAGGAATATAAAGCAAATTATACATAGAAAATATGAAACAAATATTTGTTTTCATATATATATGCCCTGTGCAAGAACATATTTCATCCTAACTGCTTTTGTATCCGTGTAACAGCACAATTTAAGTGTCTTCCAAGGGTTAATTCACGGAAGATAACACTTTTGATAGAAATTAAATATAGATATAACCTTCTGGCTCAAGATGTCCCTAGACTGCAGACTGCTAGAGGTATCTCTGGGGAAAAAGGCTGCTTGCCTTGCTCTTACATTATTTTCTGACATCCACTATAGACCAGCGCTGGAGAAAGACTGGTCTGATRCAGTATGACTGTGGTTACACACACCAATCACTTAAGTTCTGACCAAGGTGGCACGGAAGTATTTTTGTGCTGTACTTCTGTTCTAGAGAGAGAGGAGGGACCGTGAACAGCCCTGTTCTTTCATAGAGGGCCACAGATGTTTGTGCTTATTGCACCACCTGAGCTAATTAAAATTCTTACCTTTTTTAAAAAACGAAAAAGCTCCCTCTGGGAATGAAAAGTGGCTTTAAAAATGCAGATGGGATAACGAAAGAAACATTATTTCCAAAATAATAAATTATTTTGTTTAGAATTTTTAAGAAAAACTGACTCTTGTGGCCCTGTTGTCCAATTTGTGAGCTTACTTTCTTTGGATTAGCAGGTAATGGGCAGGAAACTTACTTCATGTTTACACCGGCTTATGAACTTTGTCTGTCAAGTTATATGCTTGGTTTACGGAAAATTACATTGATTTAAGAGCTTTCTTACTTAGCAATTAACGGAGAAAAACTAGAATTATCTGAAAAAAAATAAAAGAAGGTATCCTGTCTTGAACATTTACAGGTGATAATCTTTTCTCAGTAAACATTTCTGTGGTTTTGTATGCAGTTTTATGTATACGAGAAAAGATCAAAATCTTGTCATAAATTTCCCAGATGCTACTGGGCTTTGTATCATCAGGAAAGATTTCCAAGCAAGATTTTCTGCAAGAAGGTACTAGTCTCCCTAAAGCTATCCAYAGTTACACAAATTCATATTTCAGTTGGAAGTGCACATACTGTATTACTTCCCCCGCCCCGACTACGTTGTTTTTGTAGCAAAGTAGTTAACGAATATAAACTGACCCCCCCCCAAACCACTTATTTCACTGACTGGCTCTTGAAACAAAAATGTCAGATAAAAGCAAAAAAGCTTTAATCTGAATTAGTTTTAGATTCATTCATAAATATAAAAGATACTTATTCACAAATAGGTCTCTGTGTTTACCTAGCAACTAAACCAATATTTTCTAAAGGTCTGAGATTTTCCATGCCATGTTGATACCGCTGAATAGAAGACCCATTTAGCCTAATGAGCATTAAGATTAAATCATTTACTCACAGATCAAAGGAGATTTTAATTATGTAAACTAGTTGTTCATAAACACAAAATGTTCCATTAAGCTTCACAATTAATACATACAATATTTATGAGTTCAGACTTTTTCCTTGTTAAAAATTGATTGTTACATCAAAAAAAGTTTCCCTAGATGCACTGATTGAAGGAAAAATATTTTAAGCCATAAAAGTAGCAGGCGTACAAAAGATTTTATTGCCTTTTGCTTTTCCTTCTCTCTTCTTTTTCCCCCCTTCTTGTTGTTGTTGCTCTGAGCGTCTTGTCACCAGATGTTCATTATGTGTTTAAAAAACTGAGTTCATAGAATTACTCACAGCATGGTCATACCATACTGAATGCATGTCACTGAGGTTTCTAAATTGAAATAGTGTAAACTAAAGCACCAAGTTCTTCTAAAAATATATATACATGACCCTCCATTTAAAGTCTCATTACCTTCTGCTTATTGAACTATAAAACATCAGTAACAAATAACATGGTGCAAGCAAAGAACTGAGCTTAGGTACTGTGGTGTGTATCACTATTTTTTTCAAACAAATTTTTAAAGCAAAGGAAACAACCCTTAAATAAAATGAAATATGCTCGAAACAAGCTAAGCTCACTCACCGATAGTGCAACCACTCCAAACAAGAGTCTAATCCTGCTTTCATATTCAGACAGACATTACCATGCAGTGGTCAAAAACAGTGTGATTGACCATTAAAGTGCTATATTACTTTTAACAGGCAGGATTAAAATAAATGCRAATAAAACAAATGATGAAAAGAATGCTGATAAAATATGCAAACTGTACTAGTTATAGAGTAATTTATTTCTAGTAGAAGTTCTACTAAGGAAAGTAAATCATGAGAATGGAAGTCTGCTGACACTAAAAAAATCCGGAAAAATATGGAAAATAGTTGTAGGAAAACATTACTATTTAAGAGGAATGAAAAATCTATTCAAACTCTCAAGGCCAGTGGTATGCCTTATCAAAACTTTTTACAAAACCCTTTACTACAGTTAAAAAAAACAAAAAAACCCCAAAACTACCTAAAAACATAATGGAAGAATAGTTTTACTAGAACTGCTGAGCAAAATTCTAGCCTTAATTGGAGTACACTGCACTAGGCTTTGATGGATTACTATAGTTCAGRCAGATGTATCTGACAACACAGACTGTTTTTATTGTTCTTCAGAGTTAGCAGCCCAATTATTAGTGGTACTCAGAGGCACTGACAAATGTGTAAATTTATCCAAAAAGTAAATTACTGATGATTATGTGTTAGATTTGCAAGGAAGAAAAAGCTTATAATATTTAAATATTTTCTAAAATCTGTATCTGTGTCAATGAAAAATTCCAACACCTTCAGAACTGTGTCTTAACAGAGCAGCTGAAGCAGTTTTTTTTTTTTCATATATTAGGAACTCAGCTTACTTTAGCTCTTTCACTCAATATCATGATCTTAGAATTGATCTAACTTATTTTTGGTTTGTGTGCAACTTAATGCCAGAGTTCTAATTATAACACCATCAACAGAATGACAGAATTCTTATGTCCTAGAACTCCCTAAATTATTTAAAGGAATTCAATAGTTTATATTCAGTGCAATCCTAATACAACAACCAACTTATGGTCACTTTTCAGGTATTCTGAATTTCTACCTTTCTCTTGGGTTATGACTGTATCACAAAATAGAGTCATTTGCAATGCTCCTAATGCTCTTGCTTTCAGATACAGATGGCTAGCGATAAAAAGTTGAATTCACTATCTATCTATTCACTGTCTATCAAAATAAGTGTGAACGTAAATTATGCCAATCACTTCCATGCATGCCATATGAAAATTGGTAAATCTGAGCATCTATTTTTTCTTTTGGTGGATGAAAGAAASAAGTGATCCTCCTTACTTATTTTTTCATCCACAATCCTGTCATTTTTTACTAAATTCTCCCTTACAGTCTATACAGGAGTAAATAAACTGTCACAATACATGAAGCAGTAACTCTGCAATACGTTCTCTGCATAAAAACCATGTGAACTCTAGGATGGAGGAAACCAAGAAAGTGTGCTTTGTAGAATGTTTATCACATACAGAGGAGAATCTATGAGTTTATCACTTGTAGATACATATACAATGCATACAGCTCTTCAGAAGAAAAAAAGGTACACAGCTATGAAGACTGGATCTAAAAGGATCTGTGCTGTTAAGGGATAAGATGCTATGGGCCAGACTATCCAGCTGACTAAGTTTCCCAGGGGACTCCAGCTAATCCTGTCCAAGTCTTTCCTTTTCTGAATAATCCCYTTTTTCACACGTTGTAGAACTGGGTGCACATTCACTATTCCATTGGTTTCATTTTGGTGGGCAACACGTCACTCAGAGACAAAATATGTACATGCATACACTCTTGCCACATGCTCAACAATGTTGAGTCTGGTTAAGTCAGAGTAATTAAGCGTATAAGCTAGAAGGAATAGGGTAGAAAAGGAGGAGATTTTGAATTTATTTGGAAACATTTTAAAAATGTGAAGTTCTTGTGTACATGACAGATATAAGAAAGAAGCAGAAATAAGGTTAGGTGGACTGTATTCTAACGGGCCTTTCAACTGCCTTAGGGCTGGCTGCCTAATGTACCGGAGACACAGGACAAAATACACCATCAGTGCTGCCTCATGGACTAGGTGCATCACCTTTGAAGTGCTGATGTTCAGAACATGCTGTCCACGGTATTTTTACAGTCCACAAAGGATTAAAAGGAACCAGCTTCCAAAATTACTGTTGCTTTGTTTTGTTTCTAAATAGCAGGAAAAGGTCTTAATTAAAAAAAAATATCACACAATTTCTTGTTTCTGTGGGAAGGTACTTCATTTTTAGAGGTATATTTTATCATTGAGCAATATCCACTGCGCATGTAAATGCACAAAAGAACATTGGTTATATCATCATGCTATTGTTACTCCTACAAAATGATATCTTCCTCAACCTAAAGTCACACAAAGATTGAAATTAAGCCAAATATCCATGTTTCAGAACATATCAGTAGTAATAGCATTATTCAGAAATACAAGGAGACTCAGAAAGCAGAATCACCACATAAGGAAAAAAAAATACAATGTTCTTTTCTTTTCAAGTCACACATCTTATTCTCCCAGTTCTCCAGGATGCTGTATTACAGAGTGTCAGGTGTACCGCTGTCCCTATTAACACCACTAGTCACGTAGCGTCCTGCATTCTGCACATATGGACTAAAGCAATGTCACACTTCTCAGTACAGTAGCAAGTGTCCCTTTCAAGCTCTCACAAAACCTGCTAAGAGTACCAAACCAAAAAGACTAAATCAAATCAAAACAAACTCACAGCTATCTTTCTTACAAGTCAGAAATTAATTTCCCATTTTTAAAATCTATCATTTATATATTCCAGTTAAGTGACAGAAGAGATCAGGGCAAGAAATACGGTGATTATGCCTCTCCCTTACTGTCACGGCAAGATTATTTTCTGCAGTATATTGTTTAGAGCTTTTCTCTGTCCAGTCTTAACTGGCTCCAAAAAAAGAGCATCCATCACTTTTATGGGAACATGACTCCATAGTTTAACAGCTGCCAGCCACAAAAAATAAAGGTTTATTTTTTCCTAAGTTTGAGCCTATTAGCCCAGAAGAAACTCTGAAACTTTCTGCCATTCCAGATGCCTGTTCTTTTTCTTCATGTGTATACTCTCCATATAATAATCTGCATCAGACTTTAACTGAATCAAAAGCTTGATATATTGGTTTTCAGCACACTCTCTAATGAATCTTCATTTTCTTCTTGATAGTGGAGATGATTAGGCAGATAAGGGAGCTTATCTTTTTTATGTGATTCAGTATTCACAATCAATGGATATGTTCTTTAACTCAAAGTGCTTTTATAATGAAGGTTTTTTACTATATTTTTAGTTTTTAGAGAGTAATCATACTGAGTCTTCACCTAAGAGAAATTAAAGAGTTCTAGTTCATCATTAACCCATGGACAAAAGCTTGAAGATGAAAAAACCCTCATTTTGTCCACTGAAAGTGACCATATACAGTGGGAATTAAAAACAACATAGCTAAAAAGAGAAAAAGAAATAAGGCTACTGTGAGGTTTTCAAAATCACAACTGTTCAAACACRTAGAAATTGAGAGGAAACTCATTTGAAACCTGCCTCTTCATTGAATGAAAGAAGTCTTCATCCAGCTTCAATGCTGTTACTTTCAGTTGGATTAGAGACAYGAGTAATAATATGTTTTTATATCATCTGCTGCTTCCTAGTGGAGAAAAGGATAATTGCAAACATAAAAATTTCCAAAGGCAAAATATCCATAAATATGGTTGGGTTGTCCCTAACAAGTAAAAAAACCTGAGTTATTAAGAGGAAGACTTTAATTGCAGTGTTATCTAGTCTTCATTTCAGAGGAACAAAAGTAACAATATAAATAAATATGGAACCTATATTTACATAATATAAATGAAGTATATAGTTATTTAGAACTACAGTTTAGAGTATTTAGACATTTAAAGTCATAATTGCTATTGGAAGAATACAGTCTTTATTATGGCTCACAACTTTTCATTCCAGATTTGCATGTAGCACTATTTGCCTTCAGAACAGACACCACTGCTTAATAAACTGATGCAATGTGATAATATTAAAAATCTCAGTTATTTCTACTGTGACAAGAACTGAAGCTATTTGTAAATATATTTTTTTTGTTCCCCTTCCGTATACCTATTTTCTGTTGCCAAAACCAAAATGTAAGTCCCAAAATTGTTTTCCTCCTATTTAATTTTCCTTATCTGTCTTCTGATTCCACAGAATTCAATGCCAGTTGGAGCTTTAGGCTTGGGAATRTATGTGATTTATCTTGCATAATGGCACAACCTTATTTGTTTTGGGCAACTCAGGGGTTATGCTGTTTATAAATGACAGACAGTTGTAAGGGTCYGCAAACATATGGGAAAAGGGGATTATTAAATTTAAGTCATGAAAAATTGGAAAAATTGTCTAAAAACAGATGAACAAAACACCCAGTACGTACAATTCAGCAATAGACTAAGATTTTATACCTAAACAGAATAAGTATGCAAAGACCAAGCTGAGAACAACTGGGTAGCTGTTTTTTTAGAAGAAAAGCTCCATARGTTATAAATCACAAGCTGTACATCAAAAACGTTACACTGTTCCAACAGAGGCAACTTGGTACATCTCTTTCTTTGGTGGATAAATAAGAATATCCAGTAGTCTCGAAGCCCTAAAGAGACAGCAGTTGTCAGGAATCACAAAGGTACAGTTGGCTCAGTCAGGCAGTGGTAGAGAGCAGAAGACATCTCAAGACCTTTTTAGATCTCTAGTGGAGTGACTCTGTGCATTAAGATTTTCTTGAAACGCTGAGAATTCCAACAGATATTCCACCTTATRCATCAGAACACTACAGAGCCAAACATTTCTTTCTCAAATATAAGTGAAAAGCTGATAATGAAATCAGCAAGAGTAATGCTTGTATATCAAAAAAAAATCTAGACATTTAATAACTCTAAAAGCTTGTGGTGCAAAATGAAAAATCACAAAGGAAGAAACTTTTTTGCTTAACCTGCACAACTTTGTAAATGTGRCCATTTCTGTAGTAGGGTAGAGGCTTCTGGAGGTTTCATTGTTCCTTCCATGAAATTGATTCCCTAATTTCTTTGAGTGCAGAGATGGACTTGTTGTTTTTCTATAATCACAGCAGAAAAGGCAATAAATTATAAACAACCTACTTACATATTTACAGTCACTTCCTGCAATTGGCACAGCATGCATGCATTTTTAGTTAATTTTTCTATTAAGATCACGTCAATGTTGGCAAGTCATCCTAGTCTCAAATCGTATCATTTTTACATTTTTTGCTTTTGGAGTGGCAACCAAACTGTCTCAGAAGATCCTTGTGGAACAGCAATTCGCTAAAAATCAGCTGAACTCTGACAGACCTCCAACTAACTACAGACCTCTTACTGACTCCACACGAATTTACTATTGAGTGACACTTTAAGAAGCTCTCAGAAACAAATTCTGGAATTTTAAATGGTATCTGGACCACCAATTTTTCAGATTACTCTTCAATTAAACAAAAGAAAATAATTCACATGCAAAATTAACTTRAACATTTTGAAAGAGATACCATCCAAGGCTGCCCAAAACATTTATTTTAGCTGCTAAACACCTGTTTAACTCTCTGATTCCTAAACTGCTGAGAAAGTGAGAGTCTTAGTCCTCTTTTAGTCCTACTCAGTTACCTCAAACATATTCACTGTTCCACTGTTTTAAAACAGTTTTTAAAGCTCTATGTATTGATCAAAAAGTCGTTAAGAATATCTGATAGGCAATGTTCAAAGTGTGAACTATGTAATTTAGTCAAGAATTCTGCATGTATTTCCACTGAAAGAAAGAAAAATGCTGACCACGCAGTTTTCAATACTATCAATAAAAAAGTCATGCTTTGCACACAGGTCCCATGTTATTGTGTTTGTCCTCTAACTGGGTAAGTTCAATGCTTGCAAATGACAGGAGGGCTCTGAAAAGCTAGGGTGCTTTCAGTCCCTACAGGCAAGTGAATGGACAAGGATTAGGCCATTTTGTACTGTGAGAAATTGTGTCCTTGCATTACTCTTAAAAAAGGAATAGTGAAAACATTATTTCATTTCTCTTCAACAGCTTTAAAGAGTTTGTTGCCCTGTAGACTCATATATATTTCTATACTCTATACAATGGAACATGCATTTTACAGTTTTGTGGTTTGTTTTTTTCCACTGGCATTTTCACTAATTACTATACTGTTACACTGAAAAAAAATGCATGAGCGATGGATCAAGCTTACTGTGAGCACAGCTAAATAATACTTATTCAAGAATTCAATCARATCTAGGAAGAAATAAAATTAGTTATAAAAAACATGAAGTAAGTTCAAAAATATCACCTGGTACAAGTAGAACAGAGCTATGTAAAGCTATTAAAAAAAAAGCCCAAGAGAGATAACATGTGCCAATATTAAAAATCTGTGTGTGATCCACATAGACAGTTTTGATTTGAAAGAGTAACAATTAGCTAATAAAAAAAAAAAAAAGTCAGTGTTAGGTCCTCATTTCTCTTCCTATAAGCTATGTACTAAATAAACAAGTTAGGTCAAAGTCATCTGCAGACACCTTTGTCACCATTCTGCCTCCCAGAACCAAACACATCTGCACTGAAATTCTACTGGTAACTTCTAAATCATTGCTACTATTACCTTCTACTGTTATGTTTTTATCTGATTCATCATTATTTTGATTTTTATTACACAGACACTACCTTTTTCCATATATAAATGCTTCAAAAAAAAGAGTCAGTAATACTTGTTTTACTTGCAATGCTATCTCTTCTGCCTTTTCCCTAAAACAGTTACTATTCTTACAAATAAGGAAACGTGTCTTTTTTATGACCTCTAATAAAACACTAGTATTAAGCACAGAATGGTATCAGAGAAGCAACAGTCCTTCCTTATTTTATCAACCATCCAATGTCATTCTGTGGTATTTGTTTTAACAGCATTACCTATATTCCATTCAAGGCCAMGGTATCAGAATACCTTGGTAAACAGAAGGGTAAAACAATGTTCGCTTTCCGCTCTCGTCGCTTTTCTGGCTGCAGAAGAGGCGACTTCAGCATAATTTCTGTGTATCAAAGTATTTCATGTAGAATTGTATGTTTCATATATTTCAAAGGTCCTATTCTGACAGTCACTGTATGCTGAATTGATCAATGATTTCATGGTATTTAAATGGAAAAAAAATCCATCTCTAGGACAAAGATCACACTACGGGAAGGACAGGAAACAACAAACACATATATGCAATCTTTTTACAGAGGGAAATTCACCTAGTGCTTTAAATGCTGTCAGCAATTATTGAAATATTTTTGCAAAATTGGATGTTAAAATTATACCAGCTATCTTGAAAAACATAAAATTATGTTACCTTTTTTAGAAGTAAAGTGTACAGAAACTGAATGTGTGATTTCTCAATCTGAATTTTGTCCTTGTTGATTGAATTACAAGATGGAAATAAACTGATTTCTCCTCCATTCTTGATGTAACTGCTAGACAGAACAAAGAGTAACCCTTCGAGTTATTGTGGGCTGCACTTTGCACTACAAACCACAGACTCAGAACAGTCAGTTGGCTTTGTTCTTTTCTCCAGATGTCTTTTTCTATAGCACATATTATTAATGTCCTACATAGAAGCACATATTATTACTGTCCTACATAGAAACACTTACTTTAATTGCTTTGTTCTTCTTTGGACAGTTCATTTTTTAATTCTGATAAAAAAGCAGTAAAATCATGAGTTTTCCCTATCTTTAATTCACAATTTACTGCATTAAAAATCAGCAGATATTCAATTATGACATATATGCTGATATTAGTATTATTTCCACTACAGCATACTGGAGAATTCAACATCAGTCTATACATTAATTTTTTCTTTATTTTATCCTGAAATTACTGTTTTCAAAGCTCAGTACTCACAATGGATCTGCTTTTTTTTTTTGAAAGGATTGTAATTATATTTCATTGCTGTGGACAGAAAATATTATGACATTTTTTAATGGGATTTTTGTATGTAAAGAAAAATCATATTAAATGATTTAAATTCAGGAACTCAAAAGTTCTTRAATTYAAGAACTTTGCTTCTGCCATATTCCAAGTTACTCAAAAAGTAATAATAAAAAAAATTGCAATTGCAGAGAATATTTATTYAATCAGATTAACTATGTGAAGAATATAGAAGAAAGAGAGCTGTCTGTGCTTACAGATTAATGGTAAGGTAGCCACTTGACTAYGTGCCCCATGTCTCCAAATACCATTAGAAAAAGGATCAGTTATGAAGGATTTTTTCCCCCTTTCTTTCAAGATAAATGCATATTTCTGTCAAGTCTGACTATTATCTGTCAATCAATTTTCCAATTTTGGAATTTTAAAATTTGCCTGAATTTAAAGAAAAATTAATTTCCATATTTCTTGAGTTTCTACCTTCAAAGCAAATGCTAAGTATTGTCAATGTTGTTTTTCTTCAGAGATACATGCAATCAATATATAAYACTTTAAAAAATGCGTAGCAGTTAGGTGAACCTCTGTCACACGCTCGTGAACATCAGTAAATGCATTTATCATTGACTACACCCTGTTTAGCTCAGTTGGTTAGAGCATGGTGCTGCTAATGCCAAGGTCACGGATTCAACCCCTGCATGGGCTACGCTGAGGGTTGGACTAGATGACCTCCAGAGGTTCCTTCCACCCTTACCATTCTATGATTCTATGTTATGCGTTTTATAGGGGTTAGGTTTAGCTCAGTTGGTTAGAGTGGGGTGCAAATAAAGCTGAGGTCGTGGGTTTGATCCCTGTACGGGCCACTCATTTGAGAGTTGGACTAGATGATCTCCAGAGGTCCCTTCCAACCTTACCAATTCTATGATTCTATGAATGTGTGTATGTGAGAACACATGCCCGGATACTGAAATAATACTTTCATAATCAACTTCCAGATATTCTGTAGAATTCAGAAAGAACTCCAGTTCCTCATAGGATTATTTGGCAATCCCTTYACAAAGTGCTGTTTGGTCCATTTCCATGAGCTCACTGGAAGTTCTCAAGCAGTCATGGGTCTGCTCTATCCAYGCTGTGATCCAACCAAAAGGGATAGCAGCACAAGTAAAATAGCATTAAGCACAAACTTAAGCATTTAAGCACTAAGCRCAAGAGTACTTTATCTCTCAGGAGGATTTATTTACTGCATTCACACAGTTTCTGCTTGTCTCAAGATAGGGGCAAAGCAAATTGGCATGGCCCRTAACACACCACACAAATACAAAAAGAGGCCACAGATTAAATAACCTATCCAAAACTACATGGCTGAAAATGCTTGTTTTTAAACTGGCAGATGTCACTGCTACACACAATTTAGTTCACAGGCATAGCAGGTTTAGCTCAGTTGGTTAGAGCATGGTGCTCCTAACACCAAGGTCACGGGTTCAATCCCTGTATGGGCTATGCTGAGGGTTGGACTAGATGATCTCCTGAGGTCCCTTCCAACCTTACCATTCTATGGTTCTATGATAGTTTCAAATTCCTGTATTTAATTAAGTTAGCATAAATGAAAGAGGACAAAAACATTGCAAGAGATTAAACAATGTCAGCACCATTACAATGTAACAGGTAAGTTTTCTAGGTTCTTAGGACATTTCAGTGCCTTATCTACCAAGAAAAAGTCACCAGTCTACAGAAAGTAYAACCTAATACTGACATTCTGATATCAACTATTGCAGAACTTCAAATAAAAAGAAACTTCTTCTACCTTACAAATATGCACCTAAAGTCCTATGTTTKGAAAGAAGTTAAGAGGGATGGTTGAAATCATCCCACAGAAATTGAAGATGCAGACCTGATTATGAATCCAGCCATAATTCTAGTGTGAGTATTACTAGCTGCCAAATAAAATACCTTCGGAAGCTTTGGGACAGGAAAGAGGAGTTAGGTAGTCATAACGAGACTGGACAGAGGGCAAATGAAATAACTGCAGAGGAGAACATGGAAATAGAGGTGCAGGAAACTCGAGGGTAAACCTAATTTTTTATTGATTATTTTTATTCCTACAGTTCTAACAGTTGCTCTTAGGTGTACATATTTTGATTTAATATGTGGTGGTATAAGTGTTGTAAGCATATAAGTGGTATAAGCWACTAGAATACGGTTGAACTACTTTTAGCAGTTATTTATTGCATTTGTAATCATCAAGGGAAAATAATCCAAATTAACATTGCACAGTAGAAAGCTCCTCTTAGTTAAAGCACAGTGGCATAATGAACAATCCCCATGAGTAAATATCACTGAGGAGCAGCTGTATGTATAGAATATATATCTTAAAAKAAATAATGGGCAATTTGATAATTTGCAGGACTGCACTAATGGAATGATAATGGCTATCAGGGATATTATAAGGAACTTGAATAATTGATCAATTAAATCTCCCGGGAAGTTTGTGGACTCTTCACCATAGTGGATGTCTAAAGATAGAGACTATCTAGAGGCTGTAAGGAACCATAGGCAGGTGAGCCAGATTTTAAGAAAATCTTGACTTTGAAATTGAAAGGAAGAATAGAGCAAAAAAGTGCTCAAGAAATTCAAAAAATTTAAGAGTGCTTTGCACGAAGTATACAGTTCATTTTCAATCTAGTGGGATTCAAAGTTATTTTTACAGATTCTTTTTTTTTCTAGTTAGTATTAAATATTCTCAGAAAGACTGAGATACATCTGGAGCACAGGGAGTATTTAAATCTTCAGTACCTTCCCTAAAGTAGTCTACACCTACATGCCAGCACTTGCTGTTAAGTAGCTGAACCGAACACATCTACTAGTGTTTTATTTATTTTGTGTATTGCAAGCATACAGGCTGCAGTTTATCACAATGACGGCTAAATCTATCATCTTCTACCTGGAGCTATAATAGGAGTGCTCTCAAATCAACAAGTCTTTCCTTCAGAGTAACTGAACTGTAAATTGTCCTTGACCAGTCAGACAAACAAAAACAACCTTCCCTGTTAATCTGCTGAAGACAAACAGTTCACTGTCTTTCATCCTCAGAAGAAGGATGTCAGTGGCAATGGTGTTTTATATGTCACATCCTTCACACAATGCTGTTCTGTTTTCTGCTTCAAAAGCTTAGTGAGATATTAAGGAATAGATGGAATCCGACCTCTAGAAAAGTAAATAATCATTTTGTTTCCAGGAATGTGGATTTTTTTTAAAATGAAGTTTTGCAGATCATTACAGTGTGTTACAGAAATACTGTTTCCCCCCCCGCCAAAGGTAGAGAGAACTTATAGTAACATTGGCATGATAACTTAATATTCTGTCAAAGATGGAAATTTTTATTCCTCTGTAGGATGAGGAAATTAACTTCATAAAATATGGTTAGAGTTCTCAGGTACGATGCATATTTAGTTGCTGTAACTCCACAGGTCATATATACTTCCCACTGAATTACTGGAAATCATTTTTATTTAGGTTATTTCATATGTTCCTTGCAGAAACTGAGAGCAGATATTTTATACCTCCTCATCACTTTCTCTAACTGATTTTTTAAGGTATCTTACCAAAAAAGCACTCCTGAAAGGCTCCATTAAAGAAATGCTGACACATTATGTTACAGTATGTTACAGTATCTTGGGTTCTATCAGTCACATTTCATTACTTTTACATAACATGGCTCTATTGATGCAACCTGATGTGACATGTCACACTGCAGTGTCAGCTACAAACTTTGTCTGAAAAGTTTTCTTTATCCTCAAAATCAGTACCTCTAGCTTTATATTGTAACACCTACGAAATTACTAGAAATACTCCCTTAATTTAAATTATTTGTTTGTGGGCATAAGTAAGACTTTACCACCATGTCTGTATATTAACACTGATTAATTCTCTGGAGTATTTGTGCACACTACCTGCAGCCAAAATAGGTAYTTGTTAGAGTATTGTACAACTGGCACATCTTTATTCAGAACATCCAGAGGTTCCCGGGTCAACAGCTTCCTATTTATTCAAATTTATATTGACTAGCTTCAGAAGGTAGAGCTGACAAAATGATTAATTAGACTTTATAACTCATTGGCAGCCTGCAGTTTAATAGAATTAGTAGAGCTTAAGTTCATCTTTAAATACCATGACGGTTTTAATTTAAAAAATGTCAAATTACATTTTTCAGTCCGTGCAAAATACAAGATGACTTATTCCAAACTCACAGCAAAACAAAGACTAAATAAGACACCATATTTAACATAGGATTTTTATGATGATTGAAGTGTTGAGAACTGCTTTGTTTCTATATTCATATACAAAAGCAGTACTCTTTGTATAGCCACTGAGTTCACTCTGAGCACAGAGTTGCTTGTGATTATAGTGTTGCCACACATGCATTTTTGTGACCCGTTAGAAGTTATTTAAAGTTGACATTGCACCAAAAACACTGACAAAATCTACACGATAACACTGTGACATATACTAAATTGGTAGTAATTATATAATTTTCATCTTAATTGTAGAAAGGTTTGTATGACATACAATAGGCTAGATAAGTACATGAGAATATATACACAGATGCTTGCTTCTTATGTCAACTTTTACTTGTAAGCTGATTAAAAAAAAAAATCAAATGCAGGTTCTGATGAGCCATAACATTTAAAGGTAGAAAAAAATAGGTAAAATTTGTACAGAATAAGAACATAATTGTTTTTTCTCTTTTGGTATCTTGATCTCCACCTAGTTGCTGTTACTACTTACATGGCCTGACTAATGGGAAGACAGTAATACTTACCATTTAAAAAATTTTTAAATGTTTTTAATATAGAAAAACATGTTCCTCTGTCTTTCAATTTTAGTATTATTACTTTTTACAAAAGCATATATTGAACAGAAAGAAAGATTATTTTCAAGTTAATTAGCATCACTTTAACTGTTGACTTTAGACTGAGCTGTATTAAGTCTCAGTATCTGAAAGGAGGTGATGGTTGGCAAAGGTAGACAGCTTTAAGAAGAAACGGGCCCCCATTATGCTAATAATTCTTAGCTGTATATTACTCTTTCAGGTCTTATTCTTCCCATTAATCTTGAGATTGCCATATCAGACAAAATCCAAATTCAAATTATACTTTGTCCCAACCACTGAAAAACATGTATTTTTAATTAAACATGGGCTTTTACAAAATACCCTCATCCAATGGAAAAAGCCATCAGCAATGCAGCCATTTTGCTTCGGTATCTGAGTAGCAAGTTAGTCCTTTGAAAGTGTGCCTATACATACAAATTTCTGAACAGGAGCTATTGTCTACTGAGTTCCTTAGAAACCCTTCAAGTTTTACTACCAAAAGTCCAATAAAATCAAACTTGATGTGATTTGAGGAACAAAGTTTGATTCCTTCAGTACTGGGTGCACATCTGTAGTCACTGTAGCTCTTCCCACTTACTGTCAGATAAGCATGCAACTCATTCATTTTTATCATCTAAATTGGTGCAAACTGTTCAGTATAACTGAAACAGTAGCTAAACATTCAGCTGGGAGTGTACATGCTCATTCTTTTTGTGAGCCTAACATCGTATCGACCTTTATTCCTCGTCAGGGAAACGTATCTGTTTTACATCCTGACCTTTACGTATTCCTTCAAGAGAGAACATTTCAAGGTATAACGATCGAGAATTGATGCAAAACATTAAAACTTGCAATAGATACTCTGGTCCTTATGTTAGGGCATTTCCTGAGGTGCTACAAAGGTGTTACAGAAATACACTAGTCTCTCAAAAGTGTATATATTGTATATACAGACTTGTATATACGACTTCATTGATGCAAATACAGCTGATCATTCAACCTGCATACTGGTTTTAAACATAATCATCAAAATTTTCCTTGTTTTTCTTGTTTTCCATATCCATTTCCTCTTTTCTATTTACTTTTGGCTCGTGAACGCTAGTTGGATAAGAATAGAGACAGTCGTATATGCATCACAGCCATAAACTGTTCCTAGYTTATTTGCCTTCCCAGAGAACATGTGATTATGCTTGCATGAATCTCAAATTTGCTAGAAGAGGATTTGATAGAAAAATAAAAAATGTGAAACACAGATATGCTAATTCTAGATATTTTTAAATATGGCTATTCATTTTTGATTCATGTTTACAATTCTCAAATATTTAAACAGGTCATCAGATCCCCAGAACACAGAAGTTGGTGTACACRGTTGCTAGGTGTAGTGATGTAGCAAAACTTAATCAAAAAGAAGCACTTTTTATTGAATGATTTCATTTATCTGAAAATAGATCATGCCATAATTGTTTGTTTCTTTCTTAAGAGGAGTTCTTTAGTTCTTTTACAGATGAAATTAGAAAGTTCTTATTAATAAACATATAGTACATTCTCTTCTAGATTTTTTTCTTTTAAAATCTATATGGTTTCTGCCTGACTTGGCACTATAACTAAAAATGTAGATAGTACAATAGCATTAATAATAGACACTTCTGTTTTGGCTACAGAAAAATTGTAGTTTTCCTTTACATCCAAGTAAAAAAAAAAAAAAAAAAAAAAAAAAAAATCCATTTTTATACAGGAAACAGATACTCCCTAAAACCTTTATCTTAGTACAAATGACATTCCTGTCAGTCTTTGTAACAAAGAAAAATGTCCTTGAAGAGGTGTAGAAGATCATGGGGCACTCCAAGGCGTATGACACATACTCCTGGTTTCATAATACGAAAGCACTATTTTGATGGACTGCAAACCAGACCTCTCTGTATTTCAGTCTTAAAAAAAAAAAAAAACTAAAAAAAAAAAAACACAAAAACCAAAAAAAATCCTCATTAAACAACTCTTATACAACCATAAGTATACCTGCCACATGTAAATGCACTTCCAATAAACTATTAGGCATTAAATTAAATGTAAAAAGTCAGAAAAATCTAAAGCTAGTTTAATGCATATATATGCTGGAAATGTATTCAGAGCATGTCTAACTAAAATCTAGCCTAATTTCTCTGACTGTAGTTGTATATGTCAGTAATAAGACATACATATATATGATACCATGAAACAACAGGAGAGCCGTTTCCAAGATAAAATTATACATCGATCTTAGAATTATCACATTTGCACTTCTGCACAGTTTACATTCTTTTCTCAACTATGAGAACTGAAATTCTCTCTAAACAYGTAGAACACTGGGGAATGGACCCACTTTGATCTACTGACAGAAGCAAAACTGAAAGCCTATACCGTGGCAGGGTTCTGATTCAGGTACACAGCTTTTCCTATGAAGGTGACAAAATTCCCTATCCACTTCAGGAAATGGAAAGCATATTCTACAGAGACAAAATGGAAGATGTAGAGTGATTGCAAAGTAGAGTGTTTGTGATTGCTCACTTACGGGTTAGTGGAAAACGCCGAGCCGCTGCGTGCAGCCCTTTGTCTRTCTGGGGTTCTCTACAAACAATCGTGACATATGTAAGGAAACCAGACTCCTATGAGACTAAATTAAATCTAGCAGAAATTTGTGAGTTGCATTTTGATCACAGAACATAGCAGGTCAAAAGAGGGAGTGGGGTGGAGAAAAGGAGCACAGGTAGGCTTTGCCTATTAGCAGTGAAATATTTGTATATATATTTTCTATAAAATGCCAGTAGACAGGTCTGATGGTTCTTCAAGAAGAGGTAATTTTCCACTTAAATGCATATGCATATTAACTTGTGTAGTACTGTGCAAATGAAGAAGGCAATCTATAAGAATTTGATGTAAGCATACTGAATGAGATTCAAAAGAGCCAATTCAGCATATATGGTATACATGACTGATCATAGAACGATAATGAATAACAATATCCCTTTGATGTTAATTAGTTGCACTTGATAAGACAATGCTAAGTGGGTTTACAACTTTCAAGCAAGAAAAATCAAAACCTCAATAAAGCTTTCAGAGTTCTAAAACAAAKAGGGATTAAAAAACCCCCAAAATAAATAGTCATGTATAAAAATCTATGTTAAGGATATTCTTTGAAAAGGTAGGAAATTGGAAGATGCTTGCTTGAGCGTTTTAGTATTCCTAAAGTCTGCATTTTTTAATTGTATGACTAAATATCCCTTTCTTTCCACCTGCCGCAGGACTCTTGCAGGAGTCAGTACCCAGACTGGATAATACCAAACTTGTGAGTAACAATAAAATACCCTATTCTGTCCTTTCAATACAAATCATGGCATTACGCTGCACATTAATAACACCATCTTCAGTTTAATTAATTTACTCAACTGCTTTCTATGATAGTCATTTGTGTACTTCAAAATGCAGCTTATTTTTAAAAAACTTGTTAGTTAAGAGGGTATTATTTCCACTACTAAATAATAAGCTGAGACACAAAAGGATTAGGTGCAGAAGTTTGCATGGTTTGTGCCAACAGTTAAAATTCTTCAGAGTAATTCGTGCTATAGAATGCTTTCTGTTCAGACATAGCTCCCAATGACTTCATTTGCAGCTACTAAAGAAACAGACCTTAGTATATGAAACTACACACCCAAAATACAAGGAAAACAAGTAGCTTAGTGCTCCTAAGAAGATGGGAATAAGTGTCTGCCCAGAACCGTGCACCAAYTCGGAAACAGAGGCTGAAATGGCATTCAGATGTCTCTGTTACCTTCAAGTCCGACTTCCATGCCTCAGCTCATCTGAATAGACCACTACATCTGCTAGGAAGTCTAAATGTTAATTTACTTAAAAATAATAGGAAAAATTACAGTAAACCACGGTTAATATGCATTTTGAAAAATGCACGTGAGTATATAATGAATGAATAACAGTATTTGTAACCTCCAAGTCCCTACAGCGCGTGAGCAGATTTACCTAGGTGATGCTCATTGTATAATGACTCAGCATTCAATTAGTGAATTTGCACTCTGCTCTTGGATCTCTTGCTGTTTCTTTATAGATGTCATTGCCAATCTGATATTAAAACTTTCAAAATTGAGTAATTCTCCTTTTGCATATGATTTTTAAACATTCAGAATCCTTCTGAAATTCACAACTTCATTCACACTTGAACAACTGAGACTTCCTTCTGAGTATGGGGAAAACAGGGGACTCTGCTGAGTTACCCCTAACATTTGATGTTCTTGGATAACATATTGCTATTACAGCTTTCCTGCTTTGGCTGTTCAGTGACATATCCCAAATAAATTTTATTCATATAGAAAAGGAAAAAACAAACATTTGAAAATTCAAGAACAAAATAAGCATGAAGTAAATAAAAATATTCCATAAGTATCCTGATTACAAGATCACATTTCTACGAGGAATTCTAAAATTCTAAACCACTAATCCACAGTTTCACCTTAATATTATAGCAAAAATTTGTGTCTTTAATTGGGTTAATTTGATAAGTATATGTTAAATGGTAACAAAATTATAATGATTTTTAATATCAAATGAAAAAATACCCAAAATTAAAATTAGGAGAGAAAAAGGCTATGTACTAGCCATGTTTAAATTATTTCCATACAGCTCATCATATCTGCAGGGGTTATGTTTGTAGCATTGAGAGGCTCAAAAATAGGAAAGCAACCTTATGCATTTCCTGTTCTAAAGAAAAGGGATCATGCTTTGATTTAGGTTCTTATCTTCCAATAGCCTTAACTTCATCGCTGTGTAAGAAGATGGAGGAAATGATTTATTGTTGGCTGTCATTCTTTCTGGAGATGAATAATCTTCTTCCTCAGTATTAAAGTGGCTTTCAGGCAAATCAATCAACCATAGATCATGTCATAAGACTGTCTTTTGATGTTAATAAAGCATTCTGTAATAAGGAGTTTTTATGTGCTGTATTTATAGACACAGGAAAAAAAACTATAATATCTTGTTTAAAAAGGTACACCATATTACCTATGATACTGTTTAAAACAAAGTTGAATGCACATATCAACATTGCCATAAGTTTCTTAATTCTAGAATATATTTGCTGTGCAAGACAGCAACAGTTTGCTAAAAAATACCATCTCAAAGACTAAAATGTCATCCAAATGTGATCAAGAGTTCACTGAATGTGCAGGCTATATGAGTAATGGAGCATCATATAAATTAAGACATTTCACTCTGAAAATTATCATTCCAACAGATTGTAACATTCCTAAATATCCTAATGACCRTCTTTTAGACTGTAAGGAAAGGGAGGAATTAATATGGAGCATCATATACAGTTAAGTATTGCTTAAAACTTCTTTGAATGTATATATCACGATGTGACAACATAATRAAATGTCAGAACTGAAGAACACACAACATAGCCATTTTCCCTACAATGCCTAGTCTAACTTTGGCATAAGCATAGGGTAATTTTCAGGTCAGGTATTCACAGAAGTGCGCAATTTAAATTATCTATGAATTCTTTCAAGTCACTGATAATTCATTACCTCCATATCTCCAATAATAAGGAAAAATGACATTTACTGCAGAATTTAAATATTTAGAGGAATGACTGAATAATGACTTATCTTAGGGTCATCAAATTCAGTTTTGTAATTGAACAATGAGAGAGTAAAAATTAGGAGTATATTAAGAAGTTTCTGGGAAACAGAAAAGGAACTCACTTTCTATGACCTAAAATTCTGACTTAAGTTATTTGCATGTATGTGCCAAATATTTCGTCCTGAAAGATGATCTTGTTGGTTTTGATGCTTGGATCATGACATTCTATTATCATTTCCTGAATAGAGGTTGGCTACTGAAGAATAGCCACAAGTACTAAAACAAATGATTCATCAAAAATTCCTAAGCAGCTGTAACGACCACTTGTTTAATATTTGCAGTAGTATGGATATTTAGTAGGGGGCTTATAGATCATGCCATAAAAGCATAAGGACATTTTCCTTGTTTGAATATAGACTTCTTCCCCACAGGCGGGATGAAGAAGTCCGAGCTAGCATGGTTCTCCCCAAGGAGAGACAGATAAAAGACAATTCAGTACATAAGGAGTGACCATTCTAGGAAGACTGTTGTAGTGCAAAGAAAGAACCTGATCAGGGGAAGATCAGATACTTAAAGGATTCAAAAATATATATAGGGTCAGTGAAGACAGCAAATAAAGTGATCTGAGCAGCTGTGTTTTTTAAATTCAAAAGGAAGCAATTTCCTTGTCAGTAGTTCAGAGATTAAGAGACCAGAGCGAACAAAACAGAAAAAGATGACAGACTGATTTGGTTTGATTTAGAATGACTGTGGAGAAAACAGCCATATGACTTACATTTAACTTGGTATGCTGTGATTAATAAGGAGGGAGAAAAAAGGTTAAAGACTATTCAAATTTGCTTGTCTAAGCTAAGTAATTGCTTGAATCCCTACCAATTACTACATAAGACCACAGAATTTGAGATGGTCAATAAAGTATGATGAATCACTTTTAACTGCACTTAAAGCTTTAATTTCTGAATAAGGTTAAAAGTACTGTAGGAACAGCTACTTTATATAACTGAAACAGATGGACATTGTAAAAATACTATGCAGTCCAGCTTTTAAGAGCTCTTCTGAGAGCTGGTGATGTAAGAACACCAGGCTAGCACAATTAAGCATCCAAATCTTTGAGTTTAAATTTTTTTGTGTGTTTCATCTTTTCATTGCAAAACTCTTAACAGGCTGAAAATTTCATTACAATCATTTCTATGTGATTAGTCCTTCTTGCTTATTTTGCTTGTCCATTTTCATTCTAGAGATTGTAGGGGGAAAGGATTTAGCAATCTAGCATGTGTGAATTTGGCTTGATGAAGTCAGTTAGATTAGTTATTTGGTTTTACTGCTGAGTTATTTGCTATCTTGGTGGTACTGAATTAGACTGCCAAAATACAACCTTTACAATCTGTCACTTTTCCAGATCTTTTAAGTGCCATTGATATCATCCTAGAAATTTCAATCATTAGAGTAGGAATAGCTTTGGAAATTATTGATGTCCATAATAAGGTAATATGTCACAGCAACAATGTCATTTTTGTATGGATTCCAGACTGTGTAGATATTAAAGGAACTGAAATGGGAGATAAAGCAGTCAAAAAAGCTTTGCAAAATAATTCAGAAGTCATTGATTTAAAAGAGAAACTGGTCTGTCAACAAATGAAAAAACAAAGCCAAACAACTAAGCCCAAGATCTAAAGGTTAAAGAAGGGCAACTTAAAATACAATAAAATCATATTCTACTTCTGTGCCTAGTTATCAAAACCACTGCTACAGTAATAATATCACACCCAAGAAACAGGTAGTATTTCTTCCTCCGTGCTATAAGGCAGGCTAATTGCAGCTATATGCTAGAATGCTTTTTCTTATACATGAGGCCTTTTCATATTCCTTTCCCATGATTACAATTCTCAAAGACTGCTTCAATGTAAACTTAGTATAACATCCAAAATATTGTTCAGCAGTGTACAAGATGTTATACACAATTTAAGAAATCTAATATTTGTAGAGCTGGACACATGTTCTCCTAATGGAATAACTGGCATTACATAGAGAAGATCCAAGAAGACTGGAAAAAAAAAAAAAAATCAAGCATTAAACAGTACTTTAGAGCTTGCGATTACTGGAATTAAAACCATCTATTAAGTCATACTTCAGTATTTTTGCAACGGGAGTGCAAGCAAAATGGTAGTACCATACAGTCTGTCACACAGGCTTTCTTTAATTACATCATTATTGAATTTTACTTCAAGTTACGAAAGAAGTAAATAAAAGGCTGACTGAAGCATTGTTAATTCAATGTTTAGGGGAAACATTGTCACTAAAATATTTTTAAATGCTTAGAAACAAACTAAAACCATAACTTACTTTCCTTGCTGAATGTCAAGCTTCAGTTATAAAATTCATCCCTACTTTTGTACTGCAGAACATCTTTTCTCCTCTCTGTATTTTAATAAATAGGATTACCATCATCTTACAGTTCTGTGTTTATATGTTAACAAAGACCTATTTACTTGTATATTTCCCATCAAAGTATTACCCAAGCACACAGTTTGCTTGAAGTTACACAGTAACTTTTCCTTAGCAGTGAGCCCACCAAAATCCTGTCCCCTCAATTCTGTATTGATCTTGCCTTCTCTATATTATGCTGATGTATGTTTTATGGAGACATTCCGTAAACAGAATCACTGAATGATCCAGGTTAAAAATTGCAGCAGGGGGAGGTACAGAGCATATACATTATATTTAAATATACTTATGTATTTTTGAAAGGAGGTTGTTATTAGCACTATGATTCATTTGGTAATCCAAGAGTGTACTATCTTAAACAGTTTCTTAGCATAACTGAGCAGTGGTGAATTGCATGCCCAGGAGCATCTCAAGCCAACTTTGCCACAGAACTAAGCGCTTTTGAACCAAAGGATGTTAAATCTCATTTAAACAGCAACATTATATAGTAAAAAAATACAAGAAAGAAAAACTGTTGAGGGTACAAATGACCGAATTATATGGACTCCTGTTTGCATTTTATCTGGTCAAAAAAAAAAAAAAAATCTCTAAATTATCTAGCTGATCATTAAAAAGCTGAAAAAATAAATATACAGTAAACTAGGAAATAATATGAGTAATTCTTTCATAATTTGACTCAGTTGAATCAGTCCTTCATTAACATAAAGTGAGAAGAGACAGGATAACTTACAGAAATGCTTATGGTTTTTTGCTGCACTATGTGCCTGTTATATCTGCGTGTGTGCACRTGTAAAAATCAAAACCTCTACAAGCCAGAGTTTTTTGTGGTGGTGAATAAAACATTACAAACTCATTTGTTTTTTCTTACTCTCCTGAAAGGAAAAATCTTTCCTTCTTTTCCTTCAAAATTTCTATTCAATTTCTAGCTAAGCTAGATCTCAAGTTCTAGATTTTTGGTTCAGCTGGAGAAAAACATTATTCAGCTCTTATTCAGTCTCATAAAAGGCTATGTATAGAGGTATCATACCAGAAGGATAAAAGGCCACAATGATAGCTGCTCAGATCAGAAGTACCTCAAACTTTTCATATGGGATAACATCTTTTTCTGAGAGATAAAAAAACAAAAACCAAAAACCCAATATTTTTAGGATGCTATAATATGATCAAGAACTCTAATGCCTTCATTCATCTCAATAGCTGCCTAAGCCAGAAAAGTAAAAAGAAATCCTGAAGGCAGTGAAACAACTTATTCAACAATACACTACTGTAAGCTAATAAGAAGATACTTACCTTCTGTAGTATTTGATAGTATGTGTGTGTATGTGTATATATATATATATTTTATATGTATACACATATAGCTCAAATATTGTCCAGAGCACTGGAGCAGGTTGCCTAGAGAGGCTGTGGAGTCTCCTTCTCTAGAGGTATTCAAAACCTGCCTGGATGCGATCCTGCACAACATGCTTTAGGTGACCCTGCTTGAGCACRGTGGTGGACTAGCTGATCTCCAGAGATCCTTTCCAACCTCAACCATTCCATTATTCCRTGATTCTATATGTAAATTGTCTACTGTGAAGTTTGCAGTAATTTAAAAAAAATACTGGTCTGTTATATGCAAAGACACATGTTTCCATACAATGTGTCAGTAATATATTTACCTCAGTAATACATAATTTATATGATTTTTTAAAAATTTAGTAATAAGCATAGAAAGTAAGAAATAATAGAAGCTACATTGAGATTCATACATTTCTTTCCCTGCCTTTCTATTATAGTATTATTAGTATTTATTTTTAAAAAACTCTTTATAAGCTGTGGTCCTATGTGTACAATAGCTAAGAGTGGGACATTAATCCCTAGCAACTGGGTAAAATTGCAAAAATAGCCAAATAATATTGAACACTGATATCTAAAGATACACTCCCCAACCAATCCTCCAGCACTTAATGAAAATCAGTATGCACACACAAACACAGAGAAATCTAAATTGGGTACAATCCAGATTTTCAGAAGTGACTATTGATGTATTTTGAATGCCTCATCCTTTGCATGATCTCTCTGAAATATCTTAGTTGGGCTTGGTTTGTGCAACTGAATAACTGAGCACACAGCATTTAAGGCTGCTGCCCATTCTGGTTTTGCTGACACGTGCATATAAAGTATTTTAAAGGGACCTACTTGTGCGTGAGTGCGGGTGTTGAATATATATTCTCTCTCTCTCAAGAGGGGAGCAGGGAAAGAGATACATACGCTATACTTGATCTCTGGCAGATCTAGTTATGATCAATGTATGGCTCTCCCTACTCTGCAGAGAGTCGTGTATTTAAGGAAAATTGAGTTATAACTAATACTATCAATAGAAATCTGGGATGTGAAAAGTCATTTTTACTGTGTACGAGGACCTGGCACCTCTCTATGCCATTGCACCACTTACACTGCTCTCATCCCAGGACCAGAGTTAGCTACCTTTGTACAGCAAATAATAGAAAGTATGGTCAGAAAATCTATTCAACTGTACAATTCTGCTTTTTGGTGTACAATCCATTTGAAATAGGGAACAGGATGGAAGATTTAACAGATGTTTGACACCATCACACATATCCTCTTTTCTTCCCTCTACAAAAAGCACTGCAGGCATTCTTACTTGTGTCTTCACAGAATATCACTGGCCTCAGCTACCAAGAAGCTGAAAAGATCTTTCTCCTCTTTGCCTGTCCTGTGTAGAGGCACTTACGCACTCTGCGTGGGTAAAGAACAACAGAAACTATGCTGTTATGCTGTGGATGAAACACCAGGGAAACTTCTGAACTTAATTCAGAGAACACTGTTTATCTGCATGGTATCTCAGTTTTCAGGAAACTGRAGACTTTACATCAAGGCAGGCCAGTACCTTCTTCCTGCATGCAGACAGGAATACTACCAGATTCTAGATAGCCATCTCTGTTACAAAGTATGTTCTGTTGCTGGCTAACTATGCATTCAACATTTAGGAAAACCCTGATACTCACCATTTCTTCAGCATGYGTCTTTAAAACTAAAAATAGGGTTTGTCTTTTATGAGGGGAAAGGAAAACTTATGACAGTGTTGTCTCTTTGGGTCCCATCTTCCCCATATGCCACCTAACCTCACCCCTGGCATTTAGGCTGCCAGTATAACTCATCACTGATCACTGTCCTTCCACAAAGGACCCAACGCTTCAGTCAAGCTGGGCTCAGCAGGCATGGCAGCACTGATGATGGCTTAGAGATACAGGAGACAGTAGACACCCTCACCAAGACAAACATATGGACTGCAATGGAAATGCAACAAAAATTATAGTCAAACAACAACAAAATTCAGCCTATTATAAGAACCAAGCAACAAAAACCCCTTATCCAGTATTTCCATGTGAAAAGGGAGACAGGTGAACATTATAGTTTAATATCAGTTCTTGGGCTGAACCAAGATTCTTTACTTCCACAGCAAAACAAGCCACGTGAATGACCTCAGCTGCTAAATCCCAGAAAGAATGGTTAAGGGTTTTTTGTTTTCAATCAAATCATGTAAAACCAAGCAGAGTTTATTGGAATAGTTTCTCTTTGAATGTGTCAAGGGAAAAGAAATTACTCCAAACATTACAGATACGTATTATAGTTTACTGTCCATGCTTGTTTCCTGAGATGATGTTACCCAGCCCTACATCCCTATCCTATATAGCTGGAAAAATTCTCCTCCCCAAATACAGAGGGGATGTAGTGAAAACCCAATTTCACATCCTCTCAGTGGTGCATTCAGCATGGACTAACAAAAGCAGAGAATTCTAGCACACCAAGAGATGGGATTTTGAAACGAGTGGCAGGTTATGCGACAGCCAAAGGTTTAGCACGCCCACAGCAAAGAAGGCAGCCTTCAGCACACCGCTGTGCGAGATCTGATTCCAGAAAACCACAATCCCTGCTCATCTCTGATGAACTCTATCCTTTGGGCAGGGAGGAGTGAGGAGGTGGTGYGACGGTGTGGGGATCTCTGACATCCTGTAGTTTTTCAGCAGGAATAAGACAGTTTCAGCTGCAATCCTGACTGCATTTATACTTAAGCCTGAACCACTGTCCTACAGCTTTTGCAAGGGAAGAACAAGTTACAGCAAACCCAAACACTCATGGAAGTACAGACACAGCCTGAGGTGCTCACAGTAGGAAAATCCCAAACCAAACCTTTCAAAATATCACTTATACACAATTTCTTACACAGAAAAGCAGGACAAAGATCTGGAAAAATCTTTATGACTGATGATATATGGAAACTCCAAGCACAATATTGTAAAAATCACTTTTTAAGAAATTAATGCAAGTGTATTTTAGCAGGAGTTCAACTGTTTAAAAAACAAAACAAACTCAACAGCGAAAAGGAAAATTTTGAAAATATTCTAGCACCCTCTAGTGTCTTGATGTGAGATGGACACGAATAGAGAAAGTTTTAAGATTTGCAGTTGTATTTTATCAGTGATTGAGAAGTAATTCTTAAAAAAAACTTATTTTTTGTATCCTGCTGAATCATACTAAGAGGCATATGGAAATATGAAGAGAAAGGCACACTGATCTGATTCTCTGTTTTCATAGGTACTATTGTGAATGYCTTCCTAACACATATTTCCTCTTAGAGTTTGAGCTTCTTAAAGAATTGAAATAGGATTGCCTTGTTGTTCGATGATGTTGAAAATATTTTGAACTGTTCATTTATTATTAATCAAAGAAATTAATCTAAAGCTTTAACGTCCATTTTATTCTTAACTGAAAACAATCTTTGTATCTCACTTAAGTACCAACATAAAGTTCGGTCTGATTTGTATACTACTTGTTTAATTGATTTAAAGGCTTCCTAGAAAATTTTAGATCTTAGAAAATTAAGACATGTTTAAGTAAATATGTATAGTACATAAATACAGTACACTAATAACTGTATTTTGAAACATTCAGTATACCTTTCAGACTAAATTAATATTTATTTTTTTTTAAAAAAAGTTTAAAAACTTATTAATCATGAAATTAATAGTATTAGGGTCAAACATTTCATTGAAAATAATATAGAATGGCAGGCTATGTCTGTAAGAGTAGCTAAAATACAAAAAAAACAAATAAACATAATATACAACCATTTAAAAAAATATTAATCGGAGATCAATGGTCTGAATGACTCATCAAGAAAAATCTTCTTACTCTCTTGTTAGTAGAAAACAAATATTCAAAGTCTATACAATTTAATTCCCTACAGATTCTCTATAATATTTAAAACATTTTTAAAGAATTGTCATACTTACTAGGATAGAAAAGAACAAATTTTTAATGTCATTATTTATATACTCTATATACAAATACACACTGAGCAAAATAAATAAATAAATTTAAATATGTGCATAGATGGTACCCTTACAAGCATCTTTTGATCTAACATGAAAGTGTGAAAGTACTGGGTTATACTGATCTGGATTAACTCAATCAGTTTATCTGACATCAGAGTATCTTTATCTGCACTAACATTGTAGCTTCATGCCAATTCTCAGACATAAGGTTCCAGGGAAAGATCTTTCTAAATTGGTAGCAATTGAAATAGTGGGTGACCTTGCCAAATACTTTCCATACATCACATCACTTTTTTAAGCTAACCTTTTACAATTTTTAATGTGTCCCCTCTAGAAATCACAGCAGTTAAACCCCAACCATATCAATTCTTCATTAGATCTAAGACACTGCTAGGTACCCATTAACTCTACTTTCCAGGCAAATCAAATGTAAGGTAAAAATAAAATAAAACAATATACAATACTCCTCCCACCACCTCCAAATGCACCAATTTTTCACTAGAGTACTWTTAGATATTCGGATACTACACAGCATGGGAAAAAAAGCAGCCTTACGGATATCAGAAAATAATAATATATAAGTCTGCTGCACAAACATTTGTGTGGCTTTGCAGCAAATCAGCCTGAATCAAAAAGGTTATTATTGATTACTGCAGAACCAGGTCAGATGTCTGTCCAAGCTATTCAAGTCTTCCAGAGTACTAATTAGTGCTAGATAGAGTACAGACACAGCTGAACAGTCTTTGTGCTTGCACAGATTAGTACAGGGCTGAGAGAAAAAGCCCTTCTGGAATAGAGTTGCCTTGATGATACTGATGTCCAGAAACYTGACACACACATATTTGAGATTGTCCTACATAAAACTTGTACGGYCTTCATGGCTTATTAATTTGCCATTCAGCTGTGTCTGTATCACCTTCAACTCCGGCTGTGAAATGGACAAAAAACAAGTCCATACTCCTCTGAGAAAGACCATACTTTCTTTCCTTGCAATGCTCAAAATRCCCCTGCTTCAGGGGATATTCCACTATCATTCTCCTTCTGTTGAGACATACGACTACAAACCTGCTCTTCTTACAAGCCAATAAATGTTTCCTCTCAATCACAGTAAACTATGTCTGTCAGCTGCTCGCTTCCTCACAGTAGATCATTGTATATTTTGTAACGAGTTGTATTTTTGCATGAAATTTTCTTGCTTTTTTAAAATTCAAAAAAGAACAGTAAATATACACAAACACACACAAATSACTGAGCAAACCCATCTGTATTAAGGAGCACATCAGGTATTAGGACATACCTGTAAACAGCTGACAAAGTCAGTTCTTCCAGTAGTGAAGCTCCTTCACTGAAGCTTTCTGGGCTTGGTCATTCTGGAAGACAAAAGATGATTTTTTTTTTCCCCTCCCTCCCCTCCTTCTATTTGTTATGCTATATTGCTTCAACAGCTCCTATGCTTTCAGCACTGAGTCCTTCCATAAACAGGTATCTTCCACTCATTCCTGACCTATACATTTCCCCACTTTCAAAGTACTCACAATTCTCTTGCTGCTTCCCTTCATCACTACTGTTCTCGCCTGTGGTGTTACTTCTCTTCTGTTTTAGCTCCAAACCTATCATTATCTAAATCTCAGGGTTTCACGCCATACTTTCTTACCTTCCTCCCCTTCCCTCCCCTTTTTGAAATAACCCCTCCTTTCTGTAAAGACATTTAAGATAGTTTCAGTAGTCAAAGGAAAATCTTCTTTCAAGGAAATTCAAGCACAATATAATCCTTGGCATAAAGATGTCGTAGAACCTAAAGAGTATGTATCTTCAATCAATACCCAATACARTTACAAAATAGTCTACTAATTAGTTAATTTTTCTTCTTTAACTATTCCTATGTTTTCATGTAAAACAGAAATGAGAGATTATTTGTAATTTGCCACTGACGCTAATCTCTCAGTGGATACCAGATTTCGTAGGGCTGTGTAATTCAAGATTCAAATTAGTAGGAGTTATAGCAAACTAAATTAAAAATTTACCTCTAAGTAATTGATTTTTTTTTTTTTCTGATAAGGGTATTTTTTTCTGGAGAAGCACACAGAAGACACGTGAGTGAACACAATACTTAAGTACATGCATCCATAGTGGGAAGCATTCAACAGTTGTCAGTAATTAGCATTTTCTCATAATATGCTCCTTTAGTATATCTCAGTCCCAGGACAGAAAGTGGAAAGCCATAGCAAGACTCAGATCTAGACAAAATTTCCAGTCATCTGAAGTTATATTTGAGCTTTAGTCTTTATGGCATGCAACACATACAGCATTTCAACACATACTGGAGGGAACGCTTTTACACTTATGTAACGCCCGAGTATGAAACGAGGCAGACGCTGAAACTCCCATTCCAAACAGCACTTTTACATATGCTARAAGTCAAGAGTCTTAACATTATACTTGAAGATAAACAAGCTCTTCATTGTACTGGGACTTCAGAGAGACGCTCCCTCAGTTGAATTAATTTGACAAAAGTGTCTCCATCAAAGACTAACTAACACAATAGAGAWCACACTTCTTCGTTGATCTTTACAATTTCCTATGGAAATAACTCTTTTGCAAATTCTAATGGGAACTGTAAGAGAGTTTCTTCTTTTCTTTTCTTTTGAAGTTCTTCTAATCCCTTGCTACATGTTTTATGTTTTTTGCCACAGAAATGATAACACTAAAGGGTTTGGAGATTCCCTGTAGAATGTTAAGTAATATCATTTCAGGCATTTTCTCAGAAGCCTGGAAAAAATGAATTACTTTCCTGTAGTCCCACAGATGAAGCTTGCTACTTAAAAGTAACACAACCAAAATCCTAAAAACAATTTGAACTGTAGTAGGAGACAGAAGGAAGAATAAATTTGAGAAAACCAACAATTAATAAATCAGTAGATTTTCTAAGACAGACCCYCTCTCCCCAAGTCTCCTTCCTGTACCTGTATTTACCTAAGGGTGACTAATAYAATCTTACCTCTTTTGCTGTACTCTAAAATACAACTAGATTCATCTCTAACCCTCAGCATAAGCAGTAGGCCCATATCTACCTCTCAAAACCTGTTCTGAGCTATTCTGACATCTGGACTAGATAAGGAATTACACCCTTCACAGCTGTTGGTGGGAAGGCTTGATGAACCTTCATCAGAGTCCCTACAAAAGCTTCACACTTTTCAGCAAAAATCTTGCAAGCTTAGCTCTATCTCTAGACCTTCTACAGACAGACATCAATGGAGAATTCCTACTCTGAAGCAATTTCTCTATATCTGTATTCCTCAGATGCTCTGAAATGCTCACTTTCATCAGTAGCAAGGGTCAAATACTAGTGACCTTTCTACTTTCTAAGGGTTAAAATTCCCTGACTTGGTTTTCTTACACACCAGTGACAGTTGTATTAGCACCAGTAGCTACAGCAGCAGCAAMACTCAGCTCAGGAGATGTCTCCTCCTTTCTACCATCTTTTCTCTCCTCCCACCTGCCCAGTCTTGTATCAGATATAAGAACTACGCTTTTTGCCCTCCCTTCCATTGAGCAGCCCACTTATAACAAGAAAAGTAGCATATGATAGAAAGCAAACATYACAGGGCTGCTACTTTTCCCCTACTTTGTCTGCTTGTCGTTCCTATAAATAACCTATGCAGAGAGAGAGGAGGAATTCATTTTCATCCCCGCAATACTTGCTTCCTCATGCCAGAGGATATACTTTATACTAGATAGATATCTGGCAATATCTCTTATATTTACCTGGAGCAAGAAGTATTATTACAGTGTAACATATGAAAAATAACACTCAAAGAGATATTCATAAAAATTAATTTTAATGCAGTGATACCAGTTTCAATACAGTCAATGAAGGGAAGTCCAGTGTAGCCACACTGAATCATCTTATGGAGAGGCCTCTAGCTGTGCTCATTCAGTGCAGRGTAGGAAATTCACTACACATGGTGAAAACTGATCTTCCCGAAGTCGGTCTCTGGAGCTCACCTCAGTCTGAGAATGCTCTGCAATTAGTCTAACTGCTCACAGCTTCTCCTTCTGGCAGACAGAAAGGTGATCCTCTCTGATTACATGCCCAAGATACTGAAATGCACTATGTKAAAGTATGTTCTGTTCCCTCAGAATCAGATCTGATCATTTTTCAAACTGACTATAAGGTAGATAAGTCTTTGTTCTCCTTTTTGCTAGAAACACCAAATGAAGAATAAAGCAACTACATTTAGAGAAGAACGCCATTATTTTTAGCTGACTTTCAGCCAACTTTTCCCCTGCAAGGGCAGTGCTACCCAGCATTACCAAACAGTGCTTAAGAATCTCTCTCTGTTAGCCACCTTGCAAAGCATCTCAAAGTTATATTTTAACAAGTGTAAGCTAGTTTTCATGATCCAGCTCTGCATGTAAACTTTTAGGAGATTACTTGGCTTCTGCTGTACAATYTATTACAGCTTCTTTCTGATACGTTCCTGCCATCCTAGCAAATATGGGCACAGACAAAACCTGATGCTGATATTTACATATACCTCAAAYAGCAGGAAATGAGTACTTAAAATGGAGATTAAACTAAGAGATCTGCACTTTCCTAGTGGAAGCTCTGAGGCAAAGTAGTAAGTTTGTTTCCTAGATATTTTTTTCCCTCAATCAAAAAGAAAATTATAGTCTATAAGTAGAATTAATGTTTACCCTAAATGTCTACTGCAATTTATTTTTGATGTTTAGGTTGAAAACCAACTTCAAAAGCATGTCTCCTCATTGAAATCATTACCCAGTAAAAAGGCTGAAAAGTACTATGTTTTGGTCCATATTACTTATTTATGATATCAAATATAATGAGTAATTTCCATAGTGGAGGTTTTCCTAAATTGCAAAATCATCTCGAAACATATGGTCTATTGTAACCAGCAGATTATTCTTCATGCTACTGTGCACAGTGTTCCTAGATGGGGATACAGAATCCTCTCTTGCAGTCAAATAAGAGGTCTGGAAACAGGGTGAAAGACCCCCTTACATCAGTGATCTAAACAGCAGTGATAATGGCACATACTTATCAGTAAAACTGCAATTCCATTCAACCTAAACCTCTTTTGACCTTTAGTTTTAGCAGAAAAATGGAACAGAAATACATAGATGTGATGGCTTCCATCCAACAGAAACACATTAGAGGGGGAATTTCTGTTYGTGCACTCTGGCAGGTTACGAGGGCTTTAGTCTATGCAACAGTATCTAGAAACCAGAAGCATCCACACCACTCGTTCAGATCCTGCAATCTGCAGCTGAGTCAATTTATTTTCRCTTTCACCTTTTTTGCAATGTGAAGAGCTAACAAGCTGATTTGAATTTTGATGCTCTACAGCTAGCAATTTTACAGAAATAGAATTGGAAAAAAATCTCACAGTAGAAAACACAACTGTGGTGCTATCTTTAARCACATGTAATATACTGACAAGGACTGTGGATGCTGAGAGGCTCTACAACCTAATTCAAGCTCTTGGCTTTTTCACAACCTAATCTAGATTGAAGGAGTCAGTAGCAATTGTGATGATAAGAACAGGAAAAATGAAGGGTAGCCCTGTAATATTGCATGCTCTATCTGGAAAAAAAGTGATGAAAARTATTGTTGAGAGTTGAGTTTTAGAAGCTAGTCATACAGGATGTGGAGATGGGCTTTGTGCAGCACAGCACACTGTGTGTACTGTGATGATCCTCGAGTTGGTCCAAAGTTGGTCCACTCAACCACAGTTCTGAGTTTACATGTCTGGAAGGAGAAACAGAACTTGAAGGATCCTCAGAGAGAACTGAAGGAAGTCAGGATAATAAAAATGACAATGAGAAATATGACCTATYAACAATCTCATGCACCCTCTCTCTTTCATTCAGACAATCTGAAATCATATTTCAGACAATCTGAAAAAGACTTAAGGCAAAGACATACAGAAGTCTTTCAAAGTTTTTCAACCAGAACTACATCTGATAGAGATACATCTCTATCATCTCACAGCAAAATCTGTGACACTTTCTTTTGGGCTTGGTAACTAACAAACTTGCCAACTGGCTCCATTTATGGGAACTGTGGGGGCTGTTTGCTAACACAGATAAGCATTCCTATTGAAACTGCGGGCAGGAGAGTTGGAAGAGAGGCATATATAAATCGCTTACAAGCAAGCTTCACTGCTGATGCTCCACATTCACAGCTTCGTTGTTCCTCAGCAGACTAGAATGACCTGGTGATCCAWAGTGGTGCAATTATACCTGGTGGTGCAAATATCTCTGATCATCTGTATGTGGTTCTTCAGGAGAATCCCATATAAACTGTGGACAGAATAATGTCYGAACATTATGAACTGCTGCTCAAAATGTCCAACCAGAGCTGACTGCGTGGCTGAACAGGCTCCCCAGCTCTGATGAACACATTCACTGTGAGCATTCTCATCAGTGSAGGAGGATATAAATGTATTTCCTAGCTGATACACTCTACATYGAAACTCCAGAAAAAGAACGATAGTTGGGGGAATGATAATTCACTGAGACAGTAACACCCATTCTGACATATAAACTGTACAATGCTCCAGCTGCAGACCCAGACATGAAGCTCACAAATATACACAGTTCCACAAGCTCCACCACAGACTGCAAGATTATAATGCAATGGGCTGTCATGTTGAATGGAAGCTGATTACAGAGGGGACTTGCTTAGAAGGTGATAAGCCTTCACAGAATGCGAGGGTATGACTGTCCTGATGAACTCCGGGGACTGATTTTTTTTTAAGAACCGTAGCACTTTTTCTACTGGCCAAAAAGTATGAGAACCATGAAGTCAGGCTCAATTTGCTAAGCCAGATAAAGATATATATATATTTTTTTTAACTTAAAACCAATCGTATGTAATACAGAACTGCTATGCGATTCCTTCAGAATTCCACAATCTTTTTTTTTTTTTTTTTTAAGTCATATTCTTAAAAGATAACAGTTTCCATTTTAAAGAATTCAACTGAAATTCTTAAAATGGTATTGGGCTATGTAATAGAGAAAAACAAAAGCTGTTTATTAAACCACAAAACGGTTATAAAGAAATCAAAATGAATTTGTAATTATCTAAGCATTATCTGATTTTTTTATGCATTCCAAGCATTAYTTTTCATTATCATTCCTGTGGTGTTTTATAAATTCTGATTAAAGTCACCCAACACTAAATTGCAGCCCAATGTTTTAGACAAAAAAATCATTATTTGTCACCTCCTCTCCTCCCAAATCGACTTATATAGTTTGAATTCTGACATATGTTGTTTATCAATCAACTACAAAAGGTAAGTCATCTAAGTAGCAAAATATAGTTCAGTGGACATTTGCAAGTAGATTTTCTTTTTCCAAAGAAAATAGATTTTTATGCAAAATATTTGTATTTATAACAGGCCTCTCATTCACCAACTAAGAAAAGCAAATGCACATATATATATAAATAATATTCACAAACATTAAAATTTTATGTGCTATTTTTACATATATCTTCTATTAGAAAAAGCAAATCATCTTTTTCTTTCATACGTATTTCTAAACTAATTTCTAAAATCATGGGAAGACACCTGCATAAACTATGGAATGAATATTTATTTGTATCTTTGTGGAAGGATGCTATATTGCTAAAAGTGCATTTATAATTAAAACAAAAAATAACCTCCCTAAAACCTGTCCAATCAAATATAAAATAATCCAGCAGGGGGATCCCTTCAGTTAAAAGTTAAAACCATGAATCATCCCTTGAAACAAGACCATGTCCAAGCGGTCATCCAATTTCACTTAGGCAAACAGTCTCAGAGACTTACTAARAGTGTGTGGATACTTATGATAAAAGAAACAGAGTCTTAAACATAACGGATTCTTTCTTCGTCTTAATATAGTTTAAATAAAAAGATTTGTAATGTTACTCTGCTGTCTAACTTTTAAGAATCCCCATTCAAGTAYGTGTTACTTGGGCTGCCTGGTACTGCCCCCCAGGTTGCTAAATAACACCATGTCAGTACTATAGGTAAAAAATTTAGGTAGACTAATTGTACGTGATTAGTTGATGGTAAATTATGAAATAGYGTTAGGGCAGGAACAGAAATCAACATCAAAAAACACCTCTTCCTTATTTAAAGTATTGTCATCATTAGAACAAAACAGGATGTCCATCTGAATTTGACCATATGAAAAACATCTTAAATTGAAGCAGTATGGAAAAAACGTCTGAATGCAAAAAGCATCCTATAATGTTTTAATTGAAGAATACTGATTACTACTACCTAAATACACATACTTAGAAAGTATGTTTCTGAAGCAAACATTCTTAAATGTATCTGTAATTTGAGAGGAAATCTTATTAAGGAGTATATCTTTCATAAGAGTTGCTAAGGCAGCTTACCAGTAAGGCTTTTGTATAAATGATTAATTTTTCACTTCACAGGAACTCAGTATTTTATAACTTTCTATCTATTTCTATCTATTCATAAATGCTAAAAATTTCATAAACAGTGCTCATTCACACTGCAATATGAGTAAAAACCCATGCTTCAAAGAATATTTATTCTAAAAAAATTGTCCTCTATGAAATTCTAATGCAAACATGGAAAAGATAGTTTATTATAGTATTTCTCAGTGATCCACAATGTTCTATGTTGTTTATTACATGTAAAAAGTACTTTACAATATAAGACACAATAGAGTTACTGTATTACATTGGGACTGAAAGTTAAATCAATTTCCATCCACTACAAATTTAACCATATTCTATTTCTTTGATATGTACTAATGACACTCAGTGATGTGCTAAATAAGACAAAATGGCTTTGGGGAAAAGCATTTTGTTTTATAATTACTGTCACTGTTTCATAAATTAGGTTATTTACATATAAAAGGTAGTCTGGATTCAGCAAAATCCTTACCTTTAAGGATGTATTTTTCTAATTAATAGACATAATTTACAGTCTAGCAACCTTTTGTGATTAGATAGGAAGTAGCAGATTTGTCTTTGATCCTGTTTATTAATGAGGATATATAAAGACCTGTTTTCCTGAGTCTAACAACAATATTAATAATAGCAATAAAAGACAGAAAAAAACACTTCCTTGCACACAACTCTATAGCACTTTCACTGAGCATTCTGCCTACAAAAACTTCATCTCCTTCCTCTTCGGCGTAGGCTCCTAGGGCTTCCTTTCTCTCACTGTCAGTTCTCACATATTCCCATGTCYTAATCACTCAAATTCTCTCCCCTCTTCAATGTCCCTTTAAAGTCTTCATGCCCAGAATATTATAATTGCATGGCCTTGCTATGAATGGTCAACATAAAGTGATTACATTATTTTCATTACTTCATCAGTTCTGCTGAATATGTGAAAATTCACCTACAGTTAAAAAATCATTTGGGGGAATATTTTTTTTAATTAAGTATGCCAAGATGATGGACAAGTTTATAAATGCAATAGAATAGCAACATGGGAAATAACAGAAAACAGTTTGCAGATAGTTATTTTATGAGAGGATCATTTGTCATGACAAAATTTTCATTTAGTGTTTCATCAAGAGATTCAATTTAAAGATTAAAAACAAATGCTTTTCTCTATTCACTAGCTATCTTGATCTTTAATGTTCAGATTCCTAGTACTTTCTTGGTGCTTCTTTCCCAAGTAGAAAGAAATGAAATCCAGTTGTATGTACCAATATAAGCACAAGATTTTTTTTGGGGGGGTAAGTGTGCAGAGATAACTATTACACCGAAAAAGAGACAGGTGGCTGATGATAATATCCTACTAAATTGACACAAGGTGAGTTTTTGATCACTGTGAACTGAAAGAGAACTCTAAAACAACTTGTAATTTAGTCTGAAAGCCTTATTAGATGACCTGACTTTGCTAGGCAAAAAGCATATCAGCAAAAATAGTATGAAAAACAACAGAAAAGGTATGAGATTCCTATTCCTGACTTCCAACACAGWTTTGTTTACATTCCCAAACCTTCCAGGACTATTCAAAACCTCTGTAGAGGTTTCTTACCTCATACATATATGTACAAAACTATGTAACTCCAGATTTGAAGAACTATAACCAGTGTGTGTGTGTGTGTGTATATATGTATAAATGTAATTATATACAAAATACTCTGTAAGTTAGAATCTCTACCCACATTTCTAACTCTTGTGGTTTTACAGCACTTATGTAGTTATAGTGGCTAAATCCTTACCGTTTTAGGATTACAAAAACTCCTCATTGTTCTTTTAAAAATACTACATTTCTGGAGCCCATGTTTACAGAGAAAGAGGGGAAGATGTAAATTCAGAAATTCAAATCTATAAAAGTATCTCTCTTTTYTTAAAGCTTATGGTCTGACCACACTTGATCGCTCAACACTTTAGCTTTTTAGTGGTATTCAGCTCTACACCATGGAAAATAAAAGTCAGATCTCATTTACTAAAAATGTAARCTTCCAAATGCACTGAAATATAAAATTTATTCCCTCAAATTGTCTCTACTATAAAGCTTTTTCTACTATAAAGCATTTACACAATCACGTATATTTTCTCTCTCTCAGCAGCAGGTGGCTTCCTTTCTCATGATAAAAGTTCAAGAGCTCAGTCCTATCAGGTACCACGTATTTAAACAGAGGGCCTTTATGAATACCTAATTTGGTTTAAGTAGCAAATGCAAAATTTTAAAAGTGTATAACCTCACAACCTTAAGAGATTTATCTAAAATTCAATTCCAACTGCTTTTATATAGAGTACATAAAAAACATTTATCATATTGCTGCAAGATGGAAAACCAGTATATTCAGATGGATAAATACAAGTACAGAATCAAGATACAAAGTAAAGCTTTTGCTGGTATGATCTTGGATACTGCATTCCAGGAGAAATATGGAACAACTGGAGAGACTCTGGACAACATCAGTGACGCCAATTAGGGCCTAGAATACATGAAGAAACTATATGCAAAAAGACTGAAAGAATCTGATTTACTCATACTTTTCAGCCTCAAAAGATTTTAATGAAAAACAAAAGTGAATAATACACAAATTCATAGTGGATGACCAAGAAGGAATGGCCTTAAACTACAGCAAAAAGAATTGGGTTAGCCATTAAGGAAAATTTTCTATTGTTAAGGAAAGATAGAAACTGTCATGGAAAACTAGATTTTTCATTAGAGGATATTTTTGAAAACAAATCAGCAATAATCCACCAGAAATTATAGTATGTGATCCCTTTCTGATATGAAAAGTGCTCTAATCATATTTTTGTATTAGTAAATGTCTTTTATGTAAGTAGCACAACTGTGACTGCATTCCCGGTAGAGCAAGAATATAAAATTAAATATGTAACACACATTTACTTAAACAAAACAATAGTTTTTTTGTGTTTTCTGGATGTAATATTTCTGATAACTTATCCTAGTTAATAATACAAATCCAAAACACTATGATAAGTACAGCACAGTGAAAGAAAGTAAAATAAGAGACAGTGAATTAGCTCAACAGAACCTTGGAATCACAAATATGTAAAYTACTTTCTTTTTCTTTTTCTAYTTTTTAGCTCTGGATATTTGTATTTTTTTCAGCCTAGCTATAAGTCCCTACATAGCAGCCTTTCATGAATGCATATGTGATCTTTTATTTATTGGACCTGSAGCACTGGTGATTGCTAGATATTTTCTTAATGGTAAAAAAGCCAAAGACAGTGAAAGTAACATCATATTATACCAATGTTTCCTGCTGTTTTCAACAGCAAAATCAAAATGTTCTGAAGATTGCAAAAAATAGAACTACCTACAGTTAGCATGGAATAAAGAAACCCAGATAATTAACAAGATTAGACAACCTTTTAGAGAACCTGAGCTGAACAATGATGAATACATAGCTGATACAGTGTGAATAAGCGGGAAGAGGAGCATCTTTGTGTTTTCATTGGTAATAACTAATCTGGTGGCTATGTTCAAAGTGAACATCAAAAATAAATATGAATTCAAAAACATTAAAAAATTAAAAGTCAAAAATTGTGTTTGAACTACTAACAGACTGAAATAATGAAGCTCTGTATTGTTCTTTTTGTAGTACCACTCTGCATAGTCCTAAAAGGTTGAAGTTTGCACAGTATCTATTAAGGTATCAATAGATTTGAATCCAATGGTGAAAGATCTTTTGAAAGTTCAGCTGGAGTGATGCACATGCTGTAAGATATTTCAATGGTATTTCTTGAAAAAATACTTTATTTCAACAGCATTTACTTTTCCCCAAAGCAATTTCAACTACTGCTTTACATACCTTTTTCTCAATTTAAAATCAATAAAACAATAGGCATATGACCTTGGTATTCAAAATGACATTTCTCCTTTGTTTTTGGAGCATGTAAAACAAACAAAAATCAATACTTTATCTTCCTACACTTGAATAAAAAAGGTAATAAAGCAGCATGCTCATATGGCTACTTAGTATTGATTACAGAGTCTTTCAAGGTGATCCAACATTGCAATTCTTTATCAGTTATCAGAACAGTTTTGGAGAAAGTATGTCAATGTAATAGCTAAAATATATATCGTGTAATTCTACTATTGTAATTTCTTCAATACAAAACATAGTCATAGACYGTTTTTAAGAGGATACATTTTACATTTTTTCTGTAGGTGAGAATGGTGAAAGCTTCACAAAGAAATATACTACTGACAATCCAACACACTTGGAATATTTGGAAAATCACATCTAATAGCATTGATTAGCGTTCATCTGTAGTCAAACTGCCAAAACAGTTGTCAGCAGAACAGAAACTCAGGAAAATAAAAAATGTTATTCTGAAGGCATTACTTTTTCCTCTTTTTAGAATTATAAATAACTTTGTAAGATAGGCCTTTGCAGTGAATTTTATAGATAATTAAGATCTACCTCAGTGTTATTTATAAAGTAGGTTTTCAAGAGAAATTTAAAGTAACAAATTTTTATGTGTCATCTTAGAAGGCAACATTTTACACATTGTCTTGCAAGGATTACTTTAACATATGTTTTACTTTAAAGTACATTCCAATGTGACTGTTGCTCACTTGCCAATTTTATTTCCACAGTAGAACTCTAATGAATCATTAGCTGCCATGGAAATGTGCACATGAACTAAATTTAAAATGTTGTGTGAATAAATGCAAAGTTATTAAACAGTATGAATCACATAGAGGACAATAAGCCTAAACAGAAAATGACATAGCAGGCTGCAAGTGGTAGCATGTCACTGAATATTTTATTTTGTAAAATAAATGAAAGTCGTTATCAAACAACCTGACTATAATTCACCTTAACATTTCTCYCCAGAAATAATAATTGCCTATCAATGCTATAATATAAAATACTTAACAGTATAGTCTATGCTTGAGCTTGCTCCTCAAAGAATAGTTTTAGTTTACAGGCCCTAAATAAGTCCAGCTTTAACCCTCAAGAATCTTAATTTCTTAGCTTTGCAGCCATCTTATAGGAAAGTTTTCTATTGTTTCAACCACACTTAAGGTTTCTGGAGAAGGTTTCTAAGGTAGATGCTYATTATGCTTGAAAACTGTACAGTGGTGTATTTCACACTAAGTCCCACGTCTAAATAGAAATTTCCTGGATAAATTACTGAATAATGATGGCAAAATCCGGCCTACACTTTTCAYGTTAATTACTTTATGAATTCTGAGGTCATGTACCTGTTCTTACTGAATTATCTCAGGCTACTTCTGCCATATATTTTGGAGTACATATTTTCAATGGATTCAGAGGAGTCATGACCACTGACCTCAAAACCAGTGCAAAAACAGTCCATTAATCAGACAGATGCCACACTAGACAGCAACAGGGTCGATGTTCTCCCAAACCAAGCATTCAAGCAGKGACACCCTTCTGGCTCAGGAAGTTAGACTGCCTCAGTAATGTGCAAACCTACACGCTTATCTACAGGAAGCCAATAGAGACCAATACAATAGTTCTATAACACTCTGGTGACTTTATACCGACTCTTTCTCATAACTTTATAACTCCCTACTTATTTTGTATATATATATATATATATGTATATATATATGTATATATATTATATATCTACACACACACACACAGTATTTACACATTTTTTTCGTTCTTTGTAAGCATTATTGGCTCCTGACTTAAAAAATACATATTTTTTATGTTAAAAAAAAAAAGGAAGTTGAAGGACATACTTACTAAGGCAGATAATATACCCCTCCACATTGATTTCTAGCATTTCTGCTGCAAAAAATTAGTCCACACATTATGTTTTAAAAACCAAAGAAGAAAAGAAAGATGATCCATCTCTCCAGGCCTGTGGATGTCATTTTAGAAAAAATAATTATAAGTTCAAATAAGCTTTTAGAGTTCATTTGTGTGTCTGATGATGTTAGTTTAAACTAAGGTATCTAARGTATCAAAACTAGTTCAATAAATTTTGACATAACCATATTTTCTTGGAATATGTTGCCAACCAAACTGAAAGCATGCAAAAAGTAGAATTTTGTTTATGATGGAATCTTGTTTTAGCATTTTCCAGTTTAAGTATTTCTGTTGCTAGATCCAAAATTGCCACTGATTTTTCATTAGGTATTATAAAATTAGCTAAATGATGGAAATTTSCTGCACAGAAGACCCCCTACAGAACTGAATGGAGGGCATGTTCACATCCTGTACTACAAGATCTCTTTTACTTCATGCTTTGCACCCAGCAGTACTACTTCCAGCCCAGGAGGCTCTGGAACTTTTAGTTAGTAGAAATATTCTATTCACTACAGCTTTTATTTTCTGCCTTTTCAATTTAAATACTTGTCTCCTGGCAAGATTCCAGAGTTAAAATGGAAATGTGATTTTATCAGACTTATAAGAACTCTAGCATTCATTTATCACTACATTTTAAAAAGAAACAGAAGATAATAAAGTGTCCCACAGACATTCATTCCAACCTCTAAAGACCTTTACCTATTATAGTTCTTATTTCTAAAGTAATTTTATTTAATTTAAAGTTACAACACCCCCCTCTGTCCCTCCCTCTCCCTAAATAGTCAGGTAACAGTTTCTGAGACAACTGTTGAAATAGTTATATTCAATACTGAAAATTTCCTGCAATCCTAAACAAAAGCAGTGGTAGCAGCAGGCACGGCAGAATCTTGAGGCTACATGTTGTTCAGATGGTAGAAAGCAGAGACCTCAGGAAATGATCCTTGGCAAAGGCGTTGTTTAATGTAGGTACTGAAGGAAGTTCAATGGAAAACATTTATCAGAAATTTCCGTCCAGATAGGAAGATATGCTGTTTTAGGGAAAAATGCAAATACTACTCAGCAGACCAAGGGCAAAGGAAATAGGAAACGGGCTAGAGAGTTCTCTGGAATAACCTGTCACTGAGATGTGAGAAAACAGACTTGCGTGTTGGCAATTCTTTTATTTTAAAGCCTTCCACAACTCAGGACCTTTTTGCAGCATTGTGCCATTATCCGAAAGCCGGTTACTTCCAATTCAAACTTCTTAAAGGTAGGCTACAAAGCTTAATTTGTTTCCTATCTAGATATATCATTTGTATGTTTATTATTTGAGCCTTTGGAGTAACTCATAGGAAAACTTATCAAGGAAACAATACATCTTAGAAACGTTGCAGCAGTTGACTCTGCTGCTTTGTGTCAGACCGCAGAGAAATGCCAGTGCCTCRGTCAGAATCTTTGGGGAGTCCCTCAGGAGGCAGGAGCACACCTCGGCARCGGGTGTCGCGCCAGGGTTAGGACAAGGGGTGGAGCAGTCCTTTTGGTGGTAGGTACGCACAAGAGGAAACATGCACTCCTCAGAGAGAGCTTTATTCCTCTATGAGGATAGAGAAAAAGATTGTGCTTTGAACTTTGCCTTTTTAATCTTGAAATACTTGATTATACTGGCATTAAATATGATGCCTTAATTMCGTGTTTTAAAACATCTAGGTTATGGTCAAGTTCCAAAGATATTCAGCATCATTAACAATTTAAATTACAGGTAATAAGGTAGAATGGCTGCCTAGATGAGTGAAACTTGAAGAAAATATACATTTATGAACATTTATATAATGTGATAAAACTATCAAGTTTTATCACAACAGTGTTTGTCAATGAATAKAAGAATATACTAACGACCTGTCTGCTAGCTGCTTTTTTATTCTCTACTTTGATTCAAAAATCCTTTTTCAAAGGTGAAAATGAATGTTAGAAAGCATGGCTTCTGCAATTAGAGTTACATTATCTCTCAGACTCYAGTACATTTGACTTCTTATTCCACAAAATAAAACTGGAATTGTATTAWTTTTTTTAAATTAATTTGTAACCTTTAGTTTGACAGATGTTTTCCAGGCTTATCTGAAAACACAGTGGGGAAAAACGAGAGAAGTTCATTACATAGAATTGCCATTACATTGCCTAATTCCAGATACCAATAATAGGAAACTAACTTCTCTATATACCTAGGTGGAAAAAGAGGTTCTTCCAGAGGATTATTTAGGAGAATTAAATTAGGCCTGTTATTCTGAATTGTACTCAAATGGCTCCTAAATGCCTACTATCAAAAATACCCCCCCCCCAAAAAAAAAAAAAAAAAAAAAAAAAAAGGAAGCCAGGAAGAAGAAATACACTAGCAAAAAAATCTGCATGATTGCAATCTTGCACTCAACTGGATGCTTGTCTTTCTATAGTTGCTCTCCCTTCTCCATTGTTTAGTGTTCATATCTTTTCTCTCACACTACTTTCTAATTAAATTACAATATCATGTCTTCCTCACCATTTCCTTAATTTGTAACATAGATAAATAAATGACTTCATCAAGAAAGATTCAACTGGAGAGCATACCCTCACGCCCAAATGCTTAAAACACTGGTGAAACAGGCTGTCAYTTATTGTACATAAACAGAGGAAGTGGGTCTTCATAAAAGTGTCTCTCTCCCCAGTAAAGAAAACGCAGGTTAAAAGTACCTCATTCACAAAGTTTGATATATCAAAAATGCTAAARTGTCCATGGCTGATGCAGATAAATGTGACTAAGACAGTGAGAAAGCAGCAGAATCAAAGAGTAGCACATAAGGACAGAAGCCATTTAAACTTGGCATTGTAAAAAGAAAAAAACGTCAAACAAAAKAGTTGGGAGATGCAATCACATCAGCAAGCAAGAAAGATGACCTCAATGACTGTTTTATTTCTTAATTTTATTAAGCTTCACTGGGCAATGTTAGGAGAACTGTGAAGGGTCTCCTAATATCAAGGAACCTCCCAAAGGTGTTTCTGTCACGTCTTTCCTGTCTTTCCCTAAGAGGGCATCTAATCCTTCAGGATCTTTCCTGCTCCTGCTGAGAGTTCCTTAATAGCATTCACAGTGGGCAGGTACACAGAATATACAGAAATATGCCCTGTGTGCAACCTGCATCTGTCCTATCTAATCGCAACTTAAGGTTTGCATTAGTTCAATTCTTCTTTTACAAATATTGGGACATTAATCATACCAATTTATTTGCCCTGTTAACATGGCATTAACTACATGAATACCTGATGATAAAACACTGATTCAGTTCCTCTGCTCTCTGAAYGCCCCAAGCATATACCAAGTGCAGTCACTGAAGATCTCTTTTCACTTGATGACTTTTATGATGAAARGGTCACTACTTTCAAACACAGAAGACAACCATCGTGTAATACAAATCCATGAAAGCAAATGTATAATCCAAGATAACAAAAAAATAAGCAGTAGATTTTCTAGCCTCTGATAATAAACACCATCAGGGATACACCTCTATCCTATGGACAACAGTGCAAACATTAAGAGAATGTTCATAATTGGGCACCTTTACTTTGGGAAGGAGCCTGGGCCAAAAGTACTTTTTGATTTTGTTAATATATATATAAAAGTTTGGCRGTAGAAGTGATTCTATTTGGAAGGAAGGAAAAAAGTAATATAAAACAAGTGTTCCTTGAGTCATAAAAGCCATTTTCTATGTATGCATCAGGAAGCATACATACAGGAAGCAGATACTCCATGGAGAGCTCTGCAGTCCTGGGTCCAGGATGCACATCCTGGCTACATCTCAAAAGCAGGTAAAGGGTGCACTGCTGAGAGCCCTGCACTGCTGAACTTGCCCATTGTCCACACTGGTGGACTCTCTGGAGTATGGCAGTACTGGCCTACTTTCCAACCGTTCCTCTGGAAAGAAACGTGAACAAATCACAGCGTGGTTTGCTGCTACACAGAGCAGGATGCATCMAGGTGTGCTCGGACAGCAGCGTGGGAGTACTTCAAAAACTGCTCTAAAGTGTGGAATTATGTAGATCAATAAATGAAAACAATGCTGAAGTAATCCATATATTGAACTTTTTAAAATAGAAAACTCAAAAGACTTAGGGGGAGAAAGGAGTTAAAAGAAGAAGAAAGTGGGGAGGGAGGGACAGAGAGAGAGAGAGAGAGAGAGAGATTAGATACATGAACAAAATAACCCGTTACCTTCAAGTCCCATGACATTTATATATGTTTAGATAGTTCAATCTTTTTTTAACCACTGAGTATCTTAAAACTGTGTAGGTAGTGATGACAGCTAACTATTCAAATGCCTATGTAAAGTGAGATTCTGTATTCAGATAACTTTCTCAAATAGAGTTGTTCACATAAAAATAAGCCTTGCCTTGCTGCCAGTGTCAATAAAATGCACTATTCTTGTCTGATTCTCTTATGCAGTAGAGCTCCCCTGCTTTGGATCAGGTTTGAGGAGTAAGTTTGGTGGTATTAGGGAGTGATGCAGTTTGTAAGTCTCTAACKCCTCCTACAAATATGGCATGGATAACTGGAAGGTTTGGGGTCCGCTGTAAGAACTAGCAGTCTGGTGCTTCATTTTCAGTGTTCGTTAGTTCTACTGTCAATTACTGCTAGATATGGAAGCCATTAAAAAAGGATATTTTTTGTTTTTGAGGTTAAAATTTAGAAAGAGATCTATTTTGTTTAAATCTGTACAATTTCAGACTGCAGCAACATGTCACCTTTATCCACACCTAGAGCTTTACTGAGAAAAACTAACAATAACAAAAACCAGAAAATACCCACTGCAAAACAAGGTGATACAATATTTTCARTACCACTTTCTGTAAAGTGGTAACTTATTACACTTCTAAAAATGCTTAGGCATTCATCCGACATACTCTGAACATTCTCTTACTCTGAGGTAAGGGGGGAAAAAAAAGAACCAAGTAACTATGTATATAYAACTCTTGGGAAGTGACCATTTCCCATTTGCCAGCTGCCTGCTCACACAATTACTACAATGCAAAGCAAGGTTCCTTAATACTGTCTGTTCTGAAAGGTGATGAAACATACGTTGTTTGATTTAAACCAGTATGGAGTCAAATATACTCTCCGTAAATATAAAAGGTCAAAATACATATTGACGCCAGGATGTGAAATGGAATTGAATACACAGATGTCCATTTTAGAGAACAAGAAACAAAGCTACTATTTGAAGAAGACTTAAGTAATCTCTGTATAAAATACACAAATGTAATATACATATATTATAAAATTCCCAGTTAATTTCCTTCTACAATATGCTGCTATCCTATATTGGTAATAAATAAAGCTAYCTCAGAAAACATCATCCCATACTTTCCTTATAACTGTATATCTAAAATATTGTAAAATTACTAGTTGGTGCTATATTATCCTGCTATCATACCACTTTACGTTAGACCAAACCGTGCAATACCTGCTTTGAGCAGTTTGGCAGGACCTACTTTGCCACTGAGTATACAACTCATTATCTTGGGGTCCTATAACTATGAGTTGAGCAGATATATTCAAAAATTAATTTGACACAATGAATCTTCATAAAAAAGATGAGGTAGAGTTTAATTATTTGGCTTCTGTGTGAAAAATAAAAAATGAACAATTCAAAGTGTAGGACACATTTTAATATTTGGCTCAGAAAAAGAACAGTATTGTCTACTTCTGTTTCTCTTAAGAGACTATGAAATCTTTACATAAAATCTTGCTTACTACGTGGTGGATAATTATCTTATCAAATAATAAAACAATGCCAATTTTGCTCCATTAACTGAAAGCATCATAAATTACATCGAAAACATCCAGGGAATAGTAATATCTAGCAACATCATCCCTTGGAGGAGTCCTCCCTCCCACACTGCATATTCAGAATTTTTGGACAGAACAGGTCCCCTACTTTAGCCCACAGCCTGAAGTGTAAATAGCCAGAAGGGCAAATCAACTCCATCAAAATCTGTATGTCAGATTGTATCTAAACCCAGATCCAAGTACATAATAACTGGTATAACATAATCTGGCTCAGGCTCACTGAACGATGGGATAGAAACATTTGCATCCTTCTCACTTTMCTTTACTAAATGATATCTGCATCTGTTAGGGGAACAGATAGGCTAGCCAACACTTTCTCATTTTTACCCTGTGTCCAAATGCTGAGGCACCACAGCAACTTTTCTCAAACACTATGAAATACACTACAAATAACCTTGTGCTATTAATAATCTGTAAAAATATGCACCAGAACAAAGAGGGGAAAAATTCAGTACCTTAAGGAGGCAGTTTGCTTAGTTTTCATGAAACGCAAGGAGTTCTTAAGTATACGACTTACTGCCTGAACCGAGACATGAGCTAACTCTGGAATTCCGGAATGGTTTTCCATTTGAAAATATCTAGTGCCTGAAGCAGTACAAAGAAGATGAGCACATAAAGCACAATGTTTTTTTAGGCTTTCTGTAAACTTTACTGTTAAAAAAGGCCAATATTCATAAGTGGGTGGATTCAGGAGTCACTAACGAAGAGATAAACCCRATTAACTGCAGCAATCCTGTAAGTCCTGTTTCTCAAGGCAATCTTGGATTGTCACAGTGTATTTAGTGGAACTTTGCAATTACATATGAAATGATTTAGAATCACAGAATAATTCAGATTAAAAGAGACCTGTAGAGGTTACCTCGTCCAATCTTCCTGTTACAGCAGGGTCAGCTAAGAAATAATAGCTAGAATGAAGATTTAATAAAGAAAAATGTATAAAGACATTTAAAGATAACAGCAAAAAGATGATTTTGCAATTAAGTTACRGATCAGCCTTCCCTATTTTTTTATTTTCTCATCAGTGGGAACAAGAAGCTTGAAAARAAAAAAAGAACAGGCACAGAAGCCTACCATTTTCTACACACTTCACAGTTTCACCAACTCTGTACAATGGTAATTCATTTGGTATGATTGAAGTTAAAGGTAAARAGAATAATTCGCAATGAGTTATTGCTAATTACTAATGAGTTATTAGCAATAATTCATTAGTAATTAACAATAATTAACACTATATGACAGTCTTAAGGAGGAGAAATACTGTGAAATTAAGCAGTTAAATATAAGCAATTCTGGAAKTTGTTTGTTTGTTTGTTTGTTTTGAATACTGGCTTTTCAGGAACATTGTTCTCTCCTGCAAGTCAGCAATATTTCAACCGTTTGTTTCAACAGTGTCTTATGTTTTCATCCTTTATTCAGTTTCATATTGTTATTTTACTGCTTTTTCATCTTATAAGAATTACAGTCTTTCAGTAAATGTTAAGTAAGAAGTTGAATATATCAGGTAGTTTCCTAAGTACGTATCCAATGCAAAACCTCTACTRAAGAAAACAGCTGCATGATTTTAAAGAAAAGCATTTAAAGAAAAGCAAAAAACTAAAGATCAAAGTTCCCTGTGAAAAGGAACGGTATCTTAATAAAAGAATTGGGATTGCTTTCCAAAGGCCAGTCTTAATCCTCTCATATAAAATTCATATATAGAAGTAAACCCAGGTCATGCTTCAAGTAAGTTATGAARTCAAACCTGAGTAGTTGTCTAAAAATACTAAGCATATGACCATAAAAAGCTGAAGAAYTGATTTTCTTTAAATCCTAATGCCTTATGGCATATTACTTCAGCTAGGGCGAAAAAATATAATGCCATGAAAATGAATGCAATCTTGATGATGCAGTTTGATGATGGATATTTTTAATTAATATACCCGCTTCAGATACTTAGCTTTTTGAACTGCAACATTARCACATTAAAACTGAAATCTCTAACTATATATAGTTCAAGAGTTCATTGATCCAGTCACACATGGCTTTCAAGTCTTGTTCATAAAAGACATTACAGTAGAACTAGAAAACACAGAAAATCAAACTAGTATCTCCTTTTTTATTCCTACTAGCATTCTGCAAGAACTGAGATCAAATATGTAAGGCATTATATGACYTACTAAGGACACTTAATGTCCAGACAACTAGTTCTGAACAATTATCATTGGCTCTTGGATACCTGCTTTCACCCTAAAATTGTTTAGGCCACTAAGAGCATTCTAGCAAGGCTGAGACTATTGTTAGTGTAAAACATACTCATCTATGCCTTTAGTCCTAATGTCATCCTTAATAAACGCTATTTTGTAAAATAGTGTCTCCAGTTCAGTAAGTATGTCTATGTCCCCTAAAATAGTAAAAATTAAGCTTAAGGAAAGGAAAAGCAACAAGATTCTAATCTATCCATTAATCAAAAAATTTCACTGCAATTGCTGGATGAGTTTCTTCCTACCCTTTCATTTTTGCCCAGTTAGATGCTCCTTTTAATGAATGGCAATTTCTTGCCATTTAAATTAGTGGTATTATATCACTTTATGAAAACTGTGGATAAAAAAAAGTATCTTATCCTATCTTATTCAACAAAAGATATAAAATACGCTCTCCATTTCTTTCAGGTTTACTTCCTAGTTATAGCTTAAGAGTTTAGAGTTCAGAAGCATCTTCATGAGGAAGGGATGGACTGAAGTATTCTGTTGCTTAAAGAGATGTTGAAAAATTATTTTGCTGATATCTGTTACTGAATTACTAAAAGAGAATTAGTCTGCAAGAGGAATCAAGTGGAGGTCTTATTTGAAATGCTAACAAATAAGTCAGTCATTTAAGAATTCTATAAACTTTTTTCCCACGTAAATGTTTCAAATGTTTCTTTACATATATTCTGTTTGAAGCAGTATTTTCTAGATAAGAAATGATTACACTTCTTTCATCTGTTTGGTTTATCTGTTCCTTCAGCTAATTCTTCCTACGGCATTCTAATTGTCTGTCAGTGTACTCTTTGTGCTGTGGAAAGCATTAAGTCACAAGAGATACATAAATGTAATAACTGGATTTTAAGAGGGACCAATAGGATTGTTACTGCCTTGTAACGGCAAAAGATCTAGATTATGTTCAAATGCAGTTATTCAGTTTAGAAAACTCATTGTTTGGAAATAACCTATTTTAGCATCTTTGTGAAACATAATGCAGACACAGGAAATGGGAGCGTGCTTATGAAGCAATTACTATCTGGTCCCATGGTTCTCCTCATCTCATGCATAATCCCACTCAGAGTTTGGATCACACAGTATTAATGTGTTCTGTTCTGCTGAATTCACAGCACAATATGCTGAACAAAAAGCTCTGAACAGCTTAGCACATGGCTGAGCTAATAAATCCAGCCCTTCAGCTATTTTAGTATTTACGGTATAAACGCAACCCAAATGGCTGCTTGTCCTTGCTTTGACAACGTATGTTAAGCATCATTACAAAAATAACTTTCAAACCTCATCCTAGTTCTAGAAGTTGTTCTCTTTCCCTAAAATATGCTCCTCCATTTCTGTAAGTTGTCATAACACATGTCAGTGTTTCTGTACCTCTTCCAACCCCATCCTCATTTTGAAAGCTAATTATGCTTAAATAGACCTTTGTGTTTTTTTAAAAAAATTATTGTTACACAAGCTCTAGAAGGTTGTACAGCAGTTTCCTGAGAGTTTGTTTTGAAGAATTTTATACTTCCTCCAATCTTTTTTCCTCACTACCTAGCAAGATCTTTTTCTTAACTGATAATATTTATGGGCACTTCAAAGAAACAAAGACAGTTTGATTAGAAAGACTTATTTTCCACTAAATATCATTCAACAAATGTTACTTTTGTTGTCACATATTTGTAGTTTTCAAAATGCATGTGCTGAAAGAAAATATATACCTGGCAACATCTTATCTACAACTTATTACCCATATAGCTTTACACTCCTTTGTACTTGGAATGATTAACTTAAAAAGTGTTAGAAGAGATTGCTATTTCTTTCTTCTCAGAGATATATAATTTCCATAATGTAACTGTAATAATATAGAAAAAAATCTTGAATTTGTTTTTCCTATAAGCAGTAATATCCATTTTGCTTATAAAACTAGTGATTTTTCCAGCTTTAGACAATCTTTTGTATTTGCTCTGAAGGTATTCGTATTATTTTAAACAGACATTAACAACTAGCATGTAATTTTTACATGTTTAAAAAAACTTCAAGTTAACCTCACTGTCTTCCCTATTTAGAGGACCGCATAATCCTCAAGGATTAAGAAATAAATTATATTTATACATGAGAATAGAGTCATTAAGATGCATCTACAAGGTATTCTATTGAAATTATTGCAGCTAAAATATTATGCCTCTTTTTAAATGTCATTGGAATGAAACAAAGAGTATAACTGGCCTCCATTATTATTGCAAATACTAATGAATAGATACAGAGATGTATTTTTTCCCCTTTTGTTTCATCCATTTGAAACCTGAATATCTGTCTCTGGTCTTTTTCTTTGGAACATGTTAGGACAGTGACATATTTCTTCCTGTAAGATCCCCCTATCATCACTAATGTCACAGAGTATGACAAACACAGCTAAATGACCTTTAGGAGAACCATCTCATAAACCAGGACCATTCAGTCACTACATTCCTAGAGGTATTTAGTCTACAACAGTACAGTAATCTCTAACATTAGAAAACATCCAGCTTCCGTGTCAAGAGCTGGAAAGTAGTGAGACTGGAACTCTAAATACCTGGAGTTCCACTACAAGATATCCCTAAAAAAACTGTCTTTATTGCGAGGTAAAGAACAAACAAAACAAAGATGACTTCCAGATTTTCAGGGTTATTACTACTATTATGAGGGTTATCAGTACTTCCTCCTGGTTGTATTTCCACTGTCAGTGTTAGAGGAATGGGAGTGAGGGGAAGAAGAATCAGCTGCTTCTGCCAGGAATATTCCTAAAATAATTCTGAAAAATGCACTATTCAAGGACAGAAAATCAATTTTTTCCTGTTAAGGAATAAAGTTAAACAAAGCCATTCAGGAATACTTCATTTTAGCAACAGACATAGCAGTGGGCGCATCAGTGTCTCCCCTCACCATTAGGAATCCTGTGGACTGGATGAATGACAGAAGTAAGCCTACTAGATGAATGCCTAGAGTAACCCCCAGTGATTGAATAAAAACTATTTCTCAAAGAGTAAAATATCTATTCCCTGGACTGTGCTTTTATCACTTATCTGTCTTCCTAAGGAAAGTCACTGATGCATCATGAATTGGAAAAGGCATGACAAGCAAGAGTGAGCAAGTCTTGTAAGTATAGGTGTATGGGTTTGCTAAAAGCAAGAATGAGAGCTAGTAATGATCAGAAGCTTTAAGTGTGTCTTCATGAGATCCTATAAAAATGTGAAGATAGGAGTCTTGCAAGTCATAAGCTAGGAACCCACCTCCCATTCGAAGATCAGTTAATGATGATAGCAACAAAGATTATCATCCAGAATTTGAATGTGAGATCCAGAATGTTTTATCAGCTTCCTTTCTATTTCATACTAAGTATCAGCTGCAAAAAGTCAGAAAAAAAAAGATACAAGGGGAACAGAATGGTACCCTCCACACAGCATATGAGCAGCATAAAAAAAAGGCACAAAAAGGGAGAGCAGAGACAAAATTGGTACCTGCTGAAGCTGTTAACTGTTGCAAGCTACCTGGTACATACAGAATACAAAACCAAAATTTAAACAAGCTCAGTCATACCAAAACAAAGAAAGAGGTATAAGGCTGGAGTCATCATACCAGGTCTTTACCTACTACATACAGTGAGCTCATATTGCATCAGCCATACTTAAGACTCAGTAGAAATTGCATCATTCACAGAACAGATCAATGGTTTGCAGTAGCAAAGCTATTTTAAAAATTTTCCTCTAATTTACACAACATTCTGAAAGAATACTGTCTGGTACATTGGAGGGAATATAATTAACAAAATCATCACAGCATTTACATCAGTAGTTGTTTTGATAATCAACAAAATGTGCTGAAGATAATGTTTTTGGAATATATATATATATATATTTTGAATGGCATGAGATGGCCTAAAACTTGATTATCATTCAGGATTTTAATTTCTGCTGCAGCAGTGAACACTTATAAGTTCCAACAATAACTGCAAAGTTTTTAGTTCTTCCCTCACTGCAGGAAGTAAATTTAGTTTTTAAAATATTTCTTATTTAAACAGAAATTCATGCTGCAGGCCAAGAAATCCTTCAAGATGACTAACAAAATGTTACGAACCTGAAGTGGCTTGACCAAGGCTGACTAGCAGATAAACTACAACCTCTGCTCAGAATTCTGAAAAGTTAACTGGCYCATTTCAGAACCACAGAAGATTGCTTAGTAACAAGTGACATCACACTGTTTCTAGCTCCCATTTATACAAACTTTAAAAAACGTTTTGCAGAAATTGGGTAAGATTTTCTTGGAAAGCACATACTTTATGTGAAAAATTGCATTTAGTTTACTTTGAAAGTCTAAATTTAACAAAAAAAATTCTCATGGTAGATATACTGCCTCTAAAATTCTAACTGCTTTATGCTCTACTAAAGATTAATACCTTTCTGCTCCTGAAAAAAGCAATAAAGCCTTTCTTACGCAAATTCACAGAATGTTTTACTGTTAGGTACTTTTCAGGTTCTTTAAATGCCTCTCTTCTTGGTTGGCATCTATAATCATCATCATTTTCAATACTGTTTTTTTTTATTATTTTTATACTAAATCTGCTCAACTAAAAGTATATTTATAATTAATTTTCGACCAGTTAATGTATCAACTGTGCTTAGAGTATTAATCTTTGGAATCAGCTGAGAATCTTAAAAATTAAAAAAAGAAATACTGCATTAGCACTTCAAGCTGTTTTGTGTGCCATTTTTGTATTTGCATTTTGGTTTTGTTGCTTAGAACTATGTCAGTAAAACTAGAAAATGAATTATCAAGAATATTTCTGAACTGAAAGACRGTAAGATTTTTTTTAAGAAAGAAACCCCTAATACTTCCTTTGCTTTTTTTTTTTTAACTTAAATATGACACATTCTTTGCTTAGTATGTATTATTCAGCTTGTGCTTAGATCTTTATGCCTGACCTAATTAATTTTTTGCCTGAGTATGCATTTATACAGTATATGTGGCTTACATCCAAGGATCTGGGAAGAACTGCAAGTTCCCTCTTCTATACAAGAATTCAGTACATAAGTTGTTTCTTAAACCAATAGCTCTGCACTGTAAAATCTGTCCTGAGTTCTTTTCACTCCATAATTTTCAATCTGAAATTAGACAGAAATATAAGATAATAGAAATAGACACAAATATAATATATTTCTCTTACTCCAAAAAATCAGCAAATTTATCCACTTATATACTGATTCATTTTTGGAGTTAATTTACCTGAGGTTTGGAGTTAATTTACCTGAGGTGGACAGCATAGGTTGTTACAGGACTGCATTTCCCTAAATCTACAAGGTCTCAATAAGACACGTAAAAAAAAAGAAGTCTAGCTGTGCTTATGGAATTGAGAGTGGGACTAATAAGCAGCAAAGTAATGGACTGACTTACAGGCAGAATGCATACTTAAGACTAACAAAGATCTCTATAAGACACTTCTGGTGTTGTCTAGGGAAGCTGTGCAGACCAGGAAACACTCAGATGTGACACTTGGACACAGCAGGAACTGAACACATGGATTCAATAATTAYGGGTGYTTTTGTGCCTGCTTAAGGATAAAGCAGTAACCATTAAAAGAACTATGTGAGAGAGGCATGATAAACGATACGAAGTAAGAACACAGGAAGTGAAAAGAAGAGTTGTAGCTTGGTGTCTGGCTTCAGGTTGAATAATAAGACTTTACTGTATGCTGTTGTTCATCAGTTCATATAATTCTTGCTGCTTACAATGCTGCCTCACAGAAATTGATCTTCATGGCAATTGAGACAAGGTCAGTGGTTCTGTAAAACTGATCAAAGTCCTTTCTTGAAAAATACTCTGAAAAAAAGCCRTATTTGAGGTCATGTTGTAATGATACTCAATACTGCCATCTAGACACTTCTTTTCAGAACTGGGAAGGGGAAAAAATAAGTGTTCTTTAGTATTATGATACTACATGTAGACCCTATCTACACAGGGTCTACAACTATCACAGTTCTAAGTGCTAGTATTGATGCTTTCTGCTAGTATTTGATTACCAAAAAGTTTCCTGTGAACTACTAATACAGAAACACATTTAAAAATTGTCTCACATTATCTTTGCCCAGCAAACTGTATGTAAAGAAGAGGCCAGGAAAACCACATAAGCAGTCTTTCCTTTGATTTTAATCAAAACAGGGCTAGGTTCTAATAGCTTATTTTATAAAGAAAAAAACTGATGGGTCAGAGCTGCTAACTTTTTAAAGATAAAGACAGTCCTACAGAAATATAAGACTTGTTTCCTCCAGATACAGACAGCATTTAATTTTTATACTTTTCAGCCACTTCACACTCTATCAGTGTGCACGAATGAAATACAGATTACCTATTTAATCGAATTAATGTGAATTCTGATCAAGAAGTTACCTTTAGTCAGACTTCAGAAGAGAGTCAGAAGAGAGCCCTTGGTAGAAATGTAAAAATAACATGTCAAGTACTTGCTCTGAAGTGCATGAGGTTCTAACTCAAAGCATTATTTTCTCAGCTATCTGAAACTTAGGATTCTCTATCATGGACAATGATATCTGAAATGTCGCTATCCAAATCCTACTATAACACTACGAACCCTATTTATAATCTTTTCATTTTAATTTAAAACCTGTGCCTGAAGAAAAAGCTTGCTTTTATCATGCCGGTTTCGTTAAGACTGTGATGTTTCTCTTCACCATTTATTATTGAAATTGAATAGCCTACAGATGCATCATAATGAACAGTAACTATACACAATCTGTCTCCAGGCTGTCCAACAAGGTGACACTGAAAGACTTTAATTTTAGATTGTATAAAATTGTCTTTCTTACTAAGCTCTAAGGTATGAAACTGTGCATGTTTTGACAGCTTATTTAACAGGCTTTACTAACTCCACAAGCAATTTTATATTTGGTCATAAAGCAATGTAACTGAAGTCAAACAGTTCCAGAAGGAAGAAAATGATAAAAATGACATAAGAAATAGTAAAAATACATACATTATAAAAAGAAAGAGGAAAAAGTAATTTCTTAAAATAAGTGAAACCATTTCAAGTTTATCTTTTGCTTTTTCTTCAACAGCAGCTCTAGTATTCAATGCAATTCCCTGATTTGTCTTGCTATTTGAAGGCAGATACCATGACTATGTCACAATTTTCCTATCTAATTAAATAGATACAGCTTTCTGAGTCATATCTGACTAGGTAATGCAGTCTTGCTACTACATTCTCATATGCACATGCTTAGATTTGGAAATGCTTTCACTCTAAAACAGCTTTTTATCCATTCTCACATGGCTGAACATTTGAAATCTCTATCTGTATCTTTTTTGAAAATTATCCTTCAGACCTTATTTGAATATTTCAGATAGATTTGAAGATCAACCTAGAACATTATCATGAAAAGTTCTATATTCTGCATATGACTAGCAGGAGAATTAAGATATTGCAGGGAAAAAGGGACTCGCTCAACAAAACTATAGTTAAATTAGTTACAAAAGTCTGTCTTAGTACTACCTCTTTCACAAGAAAATAAATTGTTTGTTAAAAATAGAGCACAAACATACAGCTATTCCAACTTGACAAACAGTATGTGAAAGAATATAGTAGTAAGTAGAATATTAAATCACAAAATATTAAGCCTTTAAATGTTCAGCTCTGCAAGCACACTTCATGATTAAAATACTGTGCTGAAAACTGTTAAAATCCAGCTATTCTATTATTAGCTTGTATATGTTGATTTTATCTCTGGTAATACTTCAGCGGTTTTAAGAATCTGTTTCATTTGAATATAACAATAGCTTGCATTTAAAAATATAGTCCTACGCACATGCTCTTGAAGATCTGATGCTGTCATTGTGTACATAGTACAGAGATTACTGCAAATGTTCCTAGAAAGAAACATATGCTTTCCTTATTAGAATAAACAGAAAAGACCCACTATTTTTGCTAGTGGAGAGAGAATTCAATATATGCAGTGCTTGCTTAGAAAGAATATGGAAAAGTTGGGTAGCTTTGCTTCAAACTGGGCTTTCTTTAATCTATCATCTAGAATGGGACAATCTGATACTCCGGACACACTAAACCTGACATCTACGAAACTGAGATACAGCACACCTAAGGTACACTGCTCAAAAACATTCTCATCAAAAAAGCAAGACCAGAATAGGAAAGGCAGTAATTGTACCTGTTTTTCATTCAAAATTAAATGATTAAAATTTCCCGCCACAATTTCACTACTCTGATAAACCTGCTTATCTCACTGTAGCTATACCAATGCACAATAGATTGCATTAAGTGGACAAGAAAAAGGAGCAAGCCTCACATCAGTCTTGAGTGCTTATCTTGAAGGATCTTAAGAAACTTAGCATTTCAGTTCTAATTACAAAAGTGAGTTAAATTTTTAGACTGTGTCCACATTGTATGTAAATTATTTAAAAATAAAATACCAAATATAAAGAACAATAATGCACTTTTCCATTACATTTCCAAGTTTTGTGGAGCCATAAGAAGTTAGCTTCTTCCCTTACTGTGGAAATACACATCCTCTTACAGACAATTAGCACTTTGAACCATGTAATTTAGAGAAATCTAAATTAACAGACCAACAGATGTGTCATTAACACAGATATGTTACTGTAATTACTGTTAACAGAACACAGATGTGTCATTAACAGATATGTTACTGTAAAATCACTTGTCCAAACAAAAACAATGCACTTTAAGATTAGAAGAAAAGAGAGAAAAAACAAGGAACACATTTTCATTATTCATGATTTTTGATGATTGCAATATACGCCTGAAAGTCCTAGAAATACTGCTGTACTTTTCCCATATCCTTAATATTACATATATTCCTTCAGACACTTAATTGACTGGAACAATTCTACCTTGCTTGAATGATTTTATAATTTGTCACAACCACCCCACTAGTTGAGGAGACACCCTTCTTCCTCATAGTGCCAAAACAATCATATGGAATATGATTTGTTTTAATTAAAGTATAATTAATGTCTTGAAGTTTAATCACTTTTGCTCTGGAGACAAAAATATTCTTCTGCCAGAATAATATACTTAATATGAAATGAGCATGCTTACTGTTAATACCCATTCTTTATCAGCTTCAGTAATGAGTTCCTTTGATTGAACAGGCAGCATGTAAAAAACCAAAYCAAATCAAACCAAAACTATCCCTACATTTACCTTCCTAGGGGTAGGGTAAATGTAGTTACTGAAAATGGAACTTACTTATTTTACTTGACCTGCAAAAATAAAACTGAAATCTTTTCTTGGATGCTAAAAGCTGTCTTTTAGATTTTCTTTTTTATCTAGTTGAAGCGATTTGGAAAAGGACTTTGTGGTTAACAGGCAAGGAATGCTGAGTAACATGTTGATACAAAATAGTTTTCCTAAATGTACATATTTTAAATTTTAGTTCAGTTCTGGAGGGATGTGAGAAGGCAAAATTCCCTGCTGAATTAAATATAGAGCACTTTCTCTTTGGAGTAGTGCTTCCACGTGAAGGTACTTGGAAAATGTGGCAGAAATATTTATTACACAAATTGCTAAGTACACTCATGGTTTAGTTGTAGGACATCATTATCAAATACGATATGGTTAACATATGGTTTACTACTGCTGACCAGAATTTAAGAGTGGAGAGTAAAGAGTTTAAGAGCTTTTCTGAAGCCAGCAGAAACCAAACCAAACAAAATCTTTCAGCATTTGCCAGTTTACTGCTAGGCAAGCTTAACAATTCAAGAAAAGAAAAATTTTAAACAGTATGCAGTTTCTTTAGGATGGGAAAAACAACCCCCTCTCAAATACAAATGAAAGAAATTTTAATAGCAAGTCATAGAAAGTGAAAAAAAAAAATCTGAGATCTCTCATGGATACTCTCCCTTTTCTCAGTGTTGAAAAACTTTTGGTGTTCAATTAACTCAGTTCTATAACAAACAGTGAGTTCAGTTGACATTTGAAGATTTGTGCAGTTTGAGAGAAGCTCAAATCCTTTTACATTATTACAACTTACAATGTCCTTTTAGTTGGAGTGGTTAATTCAGTTTTTTATTGGCTAAATTTAGTAGCTCAAAATTCATTTTGTGAATGGGAAAATACGGTGCTGCTACCACTCAAAATGATAGTGGAGTATATGAAGGATATATAACAGACAGTCTCTGCTGTGCTAAATCAATTATCTATACTTAAGTACTTTAAGCCATAGCAAGTTCAGTTTTAAAAACTGATGATATGTTGTTTTCCCCAATCAATTCAGAAAAATATATAAAATAAGTTCTGTTTCAACACAGTGTGTGTCTAATATAATTCAGGTAGTATTATCAGCATAAACAGGATGCTTTTTTTAATATATATAGTTTCTAGACAAACGAATGGAAAAATATTTCTAAAATGTGCCTTTTCATGAAGTTTATAAAAAATACCTTGAATTTTCTATTTCTTAGGGTGCTTTTGTTTATTAAAGTCATTGTAAGAGCTAAAATAATGAATGAGTGATATTGAGTATTCTGGACRTTCAGAGGAAAATTTTTAGCACCCTCTATTTGAATTACTAGAATGCTGACACTTCAGACTTACCTAAACTCGGATGCAATTGCCTATCCATTGTCTAGGCAAACTATTTTTTTGGTTTAAGAGAGACTTCAAAAAAACCTACTTTGGAAATTCTKATTCTTGTTTATTGGACCCAGACACTATCAGTGTTGGAAAAGAAACAGTATGAAGCTGGGAAAAGAAGGTGGATGTGTGAGAGAAGGTGGATGTGTGAAGTTTACCTTCCCTTCTCCATCCCTTTCTAGATAAAGTGTGCTGTTGTCACTATCTACTTTTCTTCTCATGCCTTTGTTTTCATTCATGCTTCCTCAGGATTCCTACAAAACCAGACAGGAAAGGTTAACAATCAAAACTAAAACAAAATTCAAAGATGATGATAAATGTTAATTGCTTCAGGGTCAGAATGAAACACCAGTATCTGAGGGGGGRAAAATGCTCCCCACACCCCCACCCCCTAAACCTTACACATTCAGAAAGTCAGGACTACAATACATGCAATAACATGTACCCTAAAATGAACAGTATAGTTATTTTAAATATTGAAATGTTTTACATTTTTGAAGAGAGGAAAACATCCTAAGTTGTTGTAGCAACATTAAAAAAATCTGGCAAACAAAGTTCTCAGATACTATAATGTCAACAGCTAAAGTGACAAAATATTAAAATGTAGTACAAATTCAACAAATAAAGACCTGACAYATGCTAACAGTAAACCACATTAAACCTAGATTACACACCATCTTTAGTATGAGCTTTCCTTACAGGTGCTGAATAAATATGTAAACTGCAAAAAAGAAGTGAAGAAAAGCATTCAAATAGGCATTTGATGTAAAACATGATTCTRTTCAAACTATGAAAAACAAATATTACAACTAAAATACATTTCATCTACCTCAATGTGCAAGAGGAAAACTTCTCTTACCCTTGTTCTCCTCCAAAAGCTGCTATTCTACCTGAAATCTGCACTACCATTCAGAGCTGGCTCAAGGCTCCTCAGTGGTGAAACAGCAAAATTCCGATTTGTTGCTCCAAAGATGAGGAGCGGGGGCCTGGTTTCTTCTTCGCTAGCCTGGGCAAGCAGYGATGGATGGGAAAACACTGACCTGGGGGACCAAAGTCAGAACCCAACTAGTTTTGGTACAGCTATTACTGCCTTTCCCCAGCTTTTAGAGGGCATCACCAAACTATCTACTTACACACATTGCTAGAACTCTCAGACCATCTTTCACATKGTTATTTTATTGTCCCAAGCAATCTCAGGCTCTGTGTAGCTAATGACTTATCCGATGTCTAAATCTAGCCATGCCCACAGAACACAAGAACTCAACACTGCTTTCACAACTACATGAAAATAGGAGCAACCGCAYGGAGGACACACCACCTAACAGAGGACAGCATTTGAGAGTTCTGCTGCTCTTCCCCAACACAGACAGACAGATCTTTGCTCTTTGCCCTTCCTTGAGACATCCTTTACTTTCAAGCTGAAAAAGATTTCAGATAGAACACCCCAAGTTGTGTGCTGGGTTTGGGTTGCGACCTACTGAAACTGCTATAGAATCTTCAACAGTGTATCTTGAAGGATAAAATAGCTGGTGTGTTCTGTATTATATTTTACTATTTATGCACTCAAATTATGAAGGCTGCTGRATTTGGCAGGCTTGTACTGGCTCCTATGGGACAGCAAGGCTAGTATTCTTCCATGTATTATTCTACACAATAATTCCCACGAATGCAAAAGACCTCTCTTTTTAAAGGAGGCAAGCTTAATACGGATTTGCGCTCTCCCTTAGATCCCCACCTGCTCAGTGGGAACAATGAAGATCCATGCACCTAGATTCCTAATAAACACAGAGAAAATTTACGAAATGACAGCTTTCAGCTGGCAAGTGAGTCATTTCAGCTATGCAGTCAACAGTTGATTTGTAAAAGTCTAAAATAAGAAAAAAAAAATCTAAAAGAAAGTCTGATCTAAGCAATGTTATTTATAACATGCCAGCCCTTGGCTTCTATTTTGGCTGCTCTGAGAAGCAGAGGAAGCCTTAATGGGTCAGTCAGAGATTCCCTTGACATTAGGCACGCAGCTCTGAACCACCTGCTATGGGGCCTCTTACTTGCAGCATAAACGTTGCAGCACAGCAGCAGTAGTCCTTGGATTGTGCCCCTTGGGAACCGGGATCAGCTCGCAAAAGCCAGAGTAACTTYCAGGCTACTTTAGCAGCCAGCAAGCTCAAAACCCTGCAATCACAAAKGTCACTTAAAAACTCCTGTGCTTAGTGCTGTTTTAGTAGAGCTAAGGTATAGCTCTTAACCCTGCTCTTTAATAACTCATAGAAAATACTCCCAATTTTGATGACATGAGCACACAGCTAAGATTTACAGCTTCCAAACAACAGAAATAAATTGAAAATGAAATTCAGGGGAAACAGATGTTTTATTTGATTAAAAGTGTGAAATTCAGTGAAACTTCCTGTGTCTCCTACTGTTGCAGTACCTTCATATCAAAAGTCAGAATATGGCTTTAATTTCKTGAAAACAGCACCTGTCATCAAACAGAAAACCTGGCAATATTCCACAGGTTTGCTCTCTATTCCACTTTACTTAAATACATAAAATATTGCTCTCCCAGCAATAAACTGCAATCTTTTACTAGCCTCAACAGATACATTCTCAAAGTTGCCTCTCCACACACAGCTCACCCACACARTTTAAAATACCAGAAAAAAATACCCAATACTTAGGCTCATTTAATGTAGAATAGAAAAGAAAAATGTAGGGAAAAAAAACAGAAAGAGATACATTAAAAAATTCAAGTTAAAGTATATTTTTTTTTGCTGCTGGCAAGAAAACGTTACTGGAAGCTTTGATGCTCATGGCAAATTGTATCAGTCATCATTAGTTTGAATGAAACTKTCAGTTTTGAGTTTTGACATGCATTTCTAGCTAGGCCTTATTTTCTGTGTATGTTTTGACAAGTGTATCAGAGTACAAGTATTTTGAAACAAAGGAACAGTTTAGGAAGCAATCATACACATAAGAAATACAGAGTAGTAGTGTATTTGAGTTAACAACTGCTTCATGCATAAGTCTATGGACAGATAGAWTTCAAAAATAATTACAAATATTTCTAAACCAATAACAAACAAATGCACAAAAAAATGGCCCTTAAGATTTGGAAACCTGAGAATATGAACAAAAGTCATGCAGTTCACTGTATTTTTTAATTCTTTTGGTGACCAGCCTCGTGCTTACTTACAAGAAAAACACTGTAGGAAAGAAGAGATGATAAACAGGACTATCACATTAAAAAGGATCTAGACTTAAGACACTTCACTGAAACCAGCTACTCAGATTTTATAAACATAACTCAGAAGCAGTAGTAAAGGGGTGGCCAGCTTGCAACTCAAACTGCGTAAATGTCATGGATGTTTCAAGTGCATCATCTATGCTAGCCCGGGACTGCAAGCAAGACAAGGCGGTTGTTCCGAGGCTGGTCTGCTGAGTAACCTGCAGCTCCTGCTGGGAAGGAGGGCTGCTCACAGGCACCACAGGATGCTGAGGCCAGTACCACTGGTTTGTCCCAGAATCTGGGCTACTTTTATAATACTGTGAAATTGCTTCTACAATTATTTCTCGATGCTGAACAAATGGAATTTCCCATCTATTTAATTTGAGTAATAAGGTATTGATCCTAAATCATACAAAGTTTTAGAAACACAGGCTGTAGCAYAGCCTGTTTTATCTGAAGCCAATCTAAAAACCTCCCTTTACTGTGAACTGAARCTCTGTAAAAATTGGTCTGAGGATGATGATATTGTAACTGGGATTTCAATTTGGACTGTATTTGCTTAAGAACAGAACTTACACAAACTCATCCAGAATACTACTCCCAATGCAGGAGAAAAAGATGCCAACATCCTAGATTTGAAAGACATTCTAGAACAGAAGGCATCATCGCCATTCTAACTTAAAATGTCTGTGAACCACCTCTTCTCACTGTAAAACACCCACTAGGTTTAACTGAGTTGATGGAAATTCGCTATTGAGATATAGTGTATTGGCTGACCTTTGCAAAGGAAAAAAGCTTTTTTTCCAGATAGCTCTTTTTATTGTCAAGTCACAGTTTATAYTTGGAAAGGTCTGTTCAACTGTTTCAGGATAGAACATAAAATACCCTCTAAGGTTGCCTTCAGCGTTCAGCTGTGGATAAACTGGCAGGAGGGTCAGTAACACAGTGCTAGATAATGGGTCACCAGGACAACATTTCTGCCTTCTGCCAAACTTCAGAGCTCAATTTTAAAACTGATCTTGGATCAAGGTCTCTCCCTCCCTGAAAAGCCCCAAACCCCACCCACTAAAGCTCTTACTAAAAAAATCAAACGTACAACCATCTTTCCCTCAAAAAATCTAGTGTTAAGTGTGAAAGGATCTTAGTTGTCTGACTTCTAAAATTAAATTCTGAAAATATGAAAATGCAAAAATACAATGCTAAATATTTTTTACAGTACCATAACTAATACATGTACATATATGCCCACTTTTCCCTTATACATATATTTCTCAGCAACTAAAATCCTTGTATAGTTTAAGAATAACCTGAAGCATAAATCATATCCATCTCAATTATATAACTATGTATATATCATATTTATATTTAAAATGTAACATTTAAATGCTGAATTTGCTGTTACTGTTGCTGCTACTACTTTGCTACTTAAAATGAAGCATGCAATCTTTATATCTTTCTGTTCAAGCGTGTAGAAGATGAATGTTGTTTCTCAGGCATGTATCAGAGATTAAAAGGCAGATGTTTTACTATGGCTTTTCAAAGCATCTTTTTTTTCACTGTCCTATGCAGCCATCTGCAAACCTTTGCAGAACTAAAAATAAAAATTTCCAAGTAACCGATTTTGCAGGTTCCTGGAAGTTCTGAAAAATCAATACAAATGTTAACCTTGATTTTACAGAATTAACCTTAATTTTATAGAATTTTGGGGAATGTGAAAAAATTGTACACCAAACAAAGATGTTTTACTAATATTGATGGTAGGGCAATAATGATTAAATTTCTTACAGCACTTGAGTTTCAATCACGATTGATAATATACATTAAAATTGCATTGCAATTAAAAAAAAAAAAAGGAAAGAAAGAAAAATCTCAAAAACCCAAAACAGAGAAAGAATGGCAGGAGATATAGCACATAGAAAAACCCTTAAGAATGCTAATTTCTTTGCAATTTGTCTTCATAAAAGACCTAAAATTGGAATYAGCTAGAAGAAAGAGATGCAATTTAACAATCACTAGCACTTCATATAAGAAAGATCCTCATCATCTTCAAAATCCCTCTTGGTAACAGATGTGCCTATGCATTTTTTCAAACTGTTCACTGCCAAATAAATGCAATAATCCCTACRTTAACTGACAAGGCATCATCAGTCCAGAGCTTCAATGCGCACAGCCTGCCTTACACATTTGGGCTTTTTCATGCTAGATATGAAGTGCCACTCTAGCACCTTTGCACTGTTAAGCACTACTACAGCACAAACCAGTATTATGCCTTAGTTGTGACAAAAGGAGGAAGGTTTTGTTCTCCCAAAAGAGAAAAGAATCAAAAATGAAATTGAAATGAATGTGATAACAAACCTCCAAGAAACATGCTCTACTTCATTTAGAAAAATGCCCTAAACCCCTAAAATGTATGATCCCAACATTACAGTGGTTGCCTATTTCACTTTCTCTTCACATTATGAAGGTTCTGTATCACACTCTACAGATAACAACACTATACAAATATTAGGTAATAGGCTACAAATAAATTCAGTTTAGTCACATTTTGAACTGTGAAATCTTAGGAAGTATAAGGAAGYTGCCTTTAACAATTTCATGTATAGAAAACCACCTTTCTCCTAGAGCTTTAGATCATTGAGATCTGATTGCTGCAGAACATATGTAACAGGGACAGAAGTCATCAAGCACAACAGGCATTGATGATTCATGTATAAAAAAGAAATCAGATTTCCTCACAAAATATTTTTGAAGAAGTATCTTGGTGAAATATCTTAATTTAGTTGGCTTATTACAAAATAACATTGACTAAAAGCAGAATAGTTTTGTTTGGACAAAGTGCATACATTATTTCATGTATCTTTCTGAAGCAAACTGGATCTCCTTCATATGCTAAAACAATCTTTTAAATTACTTAAATAATAAACCTCCCCCATTCTCTGTTGTGCTAGTCTTTACACAGGATCTTATATGTACTTCCTATAATTATATGTCTGCACATCTGCAAATGTGTTTATTACAACTACATTATGACAATAAACTTGAACCTTTAGAGGAAAGTTCGAGGATGCAGTTAGACACAGAAAGAATAAGAAGGAAGACATTTTTAGACTCACAGTATTTTCTTTGCTGTAATTCTAAGGAATTATCCTATCTTTAATACCTTAGGCACTATTAAYTCTAATGATATACTGGTGTCCATAAGTTTACTGGTTCCCAAARGTTTTGAGCAAGTAAGAGCTTTATAGATTTGGTTCAAAGAGGAAGTGACCTAAAACCTCCCAGAACACGTTCTGRAGTTCAAACAAAACAGACTTTGCAGTGTCACTTCAAAAATTAATTCCAGATAAGAGAGGAATAGAAAGTGCTGGCAGTTTCACTCACAACTCTTCAAAAGCAAAGTAAACTCCATTCTATGCCATAYCAGAACTAAAATTGAGTACTTTTAAAATTTTACAAAACTCCCAAATAACTGATGCAGTCAGCTGCCAATATAACACTTACATTGTATATCAGTTCTTTACAGTACCTAGTTAGTGGGTATAGTTTTTTTCTAACAACTGTATGTATTTTTATATGACATATATTACTACTGCAAAAGATACTTTTTCCTTTTTCTAAATATAGTATKGATTTCCTCTAGACAAATTTGTTGGCACCAAGATTTTCTAAGATACARAAGTTTATCAGGCAAATGTACACTGTTCAAAGATAAGCTATGTAAAATTGAGTAGCATGTACATAAGAGTCAAATTTAAGTAGCTTAACAGTTGCTCAGCTGAAGCTAATACAGAAATCACAAATTATCAGTGTGATTGGTTTTGCATATTAAGGACTGAATTATATTTTATCCATAGCTGCACAAACTTACAGACCTGACTTTGTATCTAAATGATACAAGGAAACAAGTGGGAAATTGAAATTTGAAAATGGAATCTACATCAAATACTTAAAAGTAACAGCAAGTAGCTTACTACCCTTACTCTTATGGCTGATAAGACATAGTAACATGATCTGTAGATGTTGAATGTATGGTAAGCTTATTTCTGTCTACATAAAAATATTTTCAGAACTGTATGTAGATAATGAGAGCTGTACCATAAACTTGCCAAGAATGTATGGATGCGACTTACAGATTTGTCRTTATATAGCTCCAGTAGCACAAATAATCACCTGAAACTGTGCAATATTGTCATTTGAAATTACTGTAAAACATCTGCAAACAGATATCCTATGCTATGTAATTAAGAAATAATAGATGCCTGGAATGATTTATAGTTTGGGGAGAATCCACTGAAACCTAATAGCTGTTTGACAGGACTCAAAAAGAACAGATTAGACTTAATAACTATACTGGCCGGCCATATCATTTCTTCACTAAAGAATTTTAAGTTTTTATATTCTCCTCATTTACTCTAAAATCAAGCAATTCAGGAGACTGCCTCAAGCTTGAAAATGAACTATTTATGTTATTTTATTAATGGAACTCTCTAACTGAGGAATTTCCATATAATTGTATTAACATTCCTTTCCTAAATTGAARAGGTAGAAAATGTGCATTGAGCCTAGGGGTAAATAGTATAGCAAAAGTATCAAAATTAATTTTCAGAAAAATCAGCAGGATACAGAAAATAAACAAAATAAAACTGTCTTAACCTAAGAAGGAAGTAAGGAAGGGCTTTAATCAAGCTATGGAATTAGGGAATTTTYCCCTGAATCTTTTATAGGAATGACAGGACAACCATGCACACACACATGTACACACACAAAATAGTCTGCAGTCCAGGAAAACTACCCTCTTGTTAGAAAACTTTACTGCTATCTCCTCTTTGGGGAAATGGAATGCAGTATTTCAATTATTTGAAAGTTCACTAAAGAAAACAACATAAGAGCAATTTTGCAGTGTGGCCTAGTTCTGCACACAAAATCAGATGCCTGATATCTTCCTGTTTCTGATTATCTCATTATGAGTTAAGATTTTGGCTTTTTTCGTGATTATGGATTTACACCCAGGCCAGAATATTTTAAGCAGGCTTCACAAAGAAGCTGATAYGTCTTTTTTATTCATTTTTCCAGACACGTGCTTTTTTACTGTTTGGGCCAAAACTCTCTCAAATCTGTCTYACACCTCTTTTGCAAAAGCCCATGTGGCAATTCTGTTCCATTCTCACCAGGCAGAGCCTGTTTACATGKTTTTGTTAATTCAAATAAACTCTCCAGCTTCAGCTGCCACATGAACAGCTACTATTGGTCTGAAAAAATTCTGAGTTCGCTCTCAGACGATCAGTCCTCCTTCTGGCAGACTCAGCCAGGCTGTATCATATCCTGTGCGGCAGCTCTCCACGGTGACGTGTGCTAATTCACAAAACCTGGCCTAGACAGCGTCGGCAGCAGCTGATGAACACTAAAATTTGAAGAGCATAGGCCAGACCTATTAGTTTTGCTTCATTCCCCCTGTACTTTCATATTTTGCTGCTGTATATCACTGTCATTTGTGAGTGATGTCTCCAAAGAGTTCTGCACATACCTGTAAGGACGGTGGCCCCAAATGAAGCCTACCCTTAAATATCATAGTAACATCAACTAACACTAYAAGTCTCTATAAACTGAAACCTCAGATGCTGTACGTTTATTAAGTATATAATTTTTTCCCACCTAGGCAATGAATTTGCAATTCAGTCTTCAGAAGGCAATCTCCCGCACTAGCGCCAAGCGATTCCACCGAGTTTCTACAGAAGTAAAAACTCTAACCACATATACCCAAGGCTGCAGCTTTTGGCGGTTTAGGGCTCGGTCTTTTAAAAGCTTATAGGCAAGTTTAGCTTGGTAAGCTGAGCACGTGCTGAGTCTGGTATACAGGAATCATTTTTCAGGGAGGGAGAAGCCTCTTTTCCTAGGGAGYGAGGAGGGGAGAGGCCGCACAACACGCAACCACCTCAACTGGTCCCCGCATCGAGCAAAGGCCCGAAGCAGAACCGCTTCCCCCTTCTCCGCTCCACTGCTTGGGAGAGCGGGACGCGCCGACGGCTTCCGGCCCCGCRCTAAGGTCTCCAGATCCGCCTGGGGCCAGGCCGCCCCGGACAAGGACAACTGGGACACGGCAGCCTGGAAAGGTCCCTTCCCCCGTSCGCCTTTGCTCTCCAACAGCTGTAGTTACTTTGTACACTGAAAAAAATAAATCACTTTCATACCGTCCCTCCCAACGCCCTTCTCTCACCTCTCCGGGGCAGCTGCCCGCGGGATCCTCTTCCCGCCCAGGCAGGGCTCTCCAGAACCTCCCGCGCCCCCCTCGGCTCTCTCCGACCCGCCGAGGAACCGCGAGCGACGGCGCAGGGACTTCTGCCTGCCACGGCGAGTTCCCAGCTCCCTTTCCGGCCGTTTAGTTCAGCCGCAGAGCCCTGGCAGACTCGGAACAGCTCCCGGGCCGGGAGTCAGCGGGCCAGGCTGGTTTCCAGTTTCCGCAGGGAAGATGATGGAGGYGCCCCRCGGCGTGGCACGGCGCGGCACGGCGCGCTGCTCAGGCCGGGTTAGCGGGGCGGCGGGCGGCCTCACGGCCCTGCCTCGCCTCCCGCGGTTTCTTGTCAGCGGGCCCAGCGCTAAACTGATCGAAATGCCGGCCTTCGTGTTGCCAGAAGTGAGTTAAGAGCAAGGCTGGAACAGCCACGCTGCCAGAGCCACACGCTTTCTGTCAGCTGAGGGAGCCTCGTCCACCATCTGCACGTGTCTTCCTTGGTGATCTATACGTAACTTCAAATATCAGATAACCTGTCACCAGCGCTTCCTACTCACACAACGAAATGTCGTTCGATTCACATAGCCTGTCATCTATTTTTTTTTAATTGTCATCTAGATTTTTTTTTTAATTGTCTTCCATCTATCTCTGTTAAATCTCCAATTCGCTTTCCTTGCAATGTATTCATTTTGATATTCTAGCCAAACAAATGCAGAAAGTGCCTGGAGGAGTGACTTGCAGGCAAGATGTAAAAGATTATATGCTTACAATCAGTTACCTACTGATGTGAACTGTTGGGAAGGGATAAACAAAGAATTTAATGACTGAAGGAGGCTCCTAACCTTCGTATGCATCTGGATGCTAGTATCATTAGCCATTAACCGTTAAGGCAATATTTACAATGTTTTCTATCCTAGAAGAAAGCCAATAAGAAAGAGATTAATATGAACTGTCTCAGGATGAACACAAGAACTGAATGTATTGAAATTTCAGATCTCATTCTAGCGCCCAGTCTACTYGTTAAAATTATTGCACTGATATGGGAACTGCCCAATACTTTAAAAAAGCCACTGCTTTTGATAATAAATTTGAGTCTGTGTGTAGTCAAATAGCCTGCTATTTATGTAGTGTCATTACTTGCGCAAGAATTGCTGGGTTGTGAATTGCAAGAACATGGCCAAACTTAGTTATTCCAAGTAATCTTTGTGCTGTTCCAGCTTCACAATCCTGCTCGTTTATCTCCTATGATGGTAGGAGCTTGTCCCTCCTTGGATCTAAGTGCATTAGCTCACTGGCTRCCTGCATTACTATTTCTCATGGTAYCCCTAAYCTCTGGCTAATTTTTTTCTTAGTGGACAGCATTTATTCTCCAGAATCCATCCTTGCTTCAAATTAAAAGCTTAGAAAGACGAGCTATTAACTGAAAAACTAGTCTGAAGAACCATCATTGACTGAAGAAGAAATCCACAGTGCAGAATTTCCTATTATATTATATGTAGTCCGCGGCAGGTTGTGAGATAAAAATCTTTCCCCTCTGGGATAATCCAGTCATTCTTCCTTGGCAGTGGATTCTACTCTCTCCCATAACAGCATATGGTTTGTGACACATATCTTTTGGCGGGTATGTCCTCCATTGCATCATTCACATTAAGAAAGAGTATTCTGTTATAATGGCAATAATCTAGGCTTCAGAAGCATTCAAAATTATGAAATAAAGTGTTTATATATACCGTTGGGTCCTAGACTCATCTGGCTCCAATTACCACTCCCTTTCTCTGCACCTCATTACTAAGTGATAGGAATATTGCAGAACTAGTCTCTATCTCTGAAGTTACAGGAGTTATGTTATACAAAAAGAACCAACATTGCCAGAAGTAAAAAAATTTCTATTGAAAATATTTTTAGATACATATTGTTGCTAAAGCGTTGAAGCGACAGGGGAATTGTCTAATGTTAAATACATCATAAAAGCTAAAAGTACAAAACTGAAGTTATGCTAAAGAGTAAGCCTAGTTAGTAATATATCGTGAAAGCAAATCAGATAGAGACCAACGATCTTACCACAAGGGAACCAGAAGGTATGAGAAAGCTGTAACGTCTCTTGAAGGATGCAAGCTCCAAATATTTTGACTTTATTTGTATTCTTTTTTCAGTGAAGAAGGAAAAAAAAGATATGATATTGAACAGATGTTTACAATACGTTATTTACTGCAGAGTGTAAACAATTCACCCAGAATACAGAAATTATTTTAAGAGTATGTATCTGAGAATTATAAATTATCAGAGAATTATCATTCCTCAGTACTCTAATGCAGTCATTCCAAAGCATTTGTTTTCTGAAATTCAGATTAAACACTGCATTAAATATTTTTAAAATTATCTCTTCCTACTGCTGTGAATTATCTATGTTGGACTGACAGTTCATTATTTGAGTGAGGGAACAAACTCCTCGAAAAACATAGAAGCTAAGTCATTGTAATTCCCTTAAAAAACTCCCCAACTGAACTGCAGAGCAAACTCGAATGAAGACGATTTCATAGGAAGCTGCCTTCTCCCAGGGGAAAAATGTCATTCTAAACATAGCTCATTTTCAGAAATCATCTCTGCCACTTGGTAGCTTTGCTTATCACTTTGCTTGTGGAGTGCTTCTAGCTCCCTGGATCAGTAGTTTCTAGTTGTCAGAGGTCAAACAGAGAATTGTTAACTACACATTACCGTGTATGTATTGCACTAGGTTTGAGCTTGTGCTCAGTTATTAAAACCAAGAGCAAATGTATACCCATAATCACCCTTTCCCGATTAAGTTTTAAGCTTGCAAAGTATTAGAAATCTGACAATTAAAAATCAAACAAAACTAGTCTTCTACACATACAGCTTACAAACCAATTTAACCTCTTGACAATAAAGCTTTCTGAAAGTGCATAACTGCATRTATGTTCAATGTTTGTAATAGAACTGAAATGCAGAAAATTTTCTTCAGCTGGGAGTTTTACAGTGCAACACATCTATACAAAATGTTGTTAGAAATGGCTCATTAGAAAATAGTATTGCTTAGAACAGTTGTAAATGGTCTGCAGAAAATAGTAAGACAACTATATTTAATGATATTACTGTTTAATAAATTATTTTTATGCATTAATTTAATGTTAGTTTTAAATTYCTAGTAACTGAAAAGCTGAGCATACCACAGATGTTGCACATGTACACAATAATGCTCATACTTCCATAAATTGTAGAAATAAAGCAGGTGTAGCTTATTAAAGGGTATATTACATTCAGCTATTTATTTTGAGAAATATGCCAGTAAAATGCAAAGGACCTTTTTTTGCGTGACAGTTTATAGATGCAAAGATGCAAAATGCAAAATCTTTTTAAAAATGTGCCTGATGACCACTAGGTTTTTCAACAGACAACTGGTAAAACTTCACGGAAAACAAGGAAGCTCAATTGTGCATATTAACAACTCTGTGAGAAACTGCTTTTCTTCAGATTAATGCTCAGCATTCTAGAGGAATATGCAACATATTTTTACAGCATAAAAGGTACTAAGGTCATCCTTGGTGATAAAACACACGTGAACACATGTAGTTTATCAGAATGTCTGTATCATAGACATATCAAAGACATATCTATGTTTGATATAGACATATCTATAGCAAAGACCCATTCTTCTGGGAATCATTTTAGAGCACGCAGATGTTTCCACAAGCGATTATATTCTATAGTCCAATAAAATCCATCTAAATAAAAAATAAAATACAAATCTGAGAATGTCTTCAAATATTCCCCTAGTTCATCACTGACTATTTATAGAATCCTCTATTTTTTCAGGACAGGCAGAAGATAAAATTTCTAGAACCTACAGCTAATTTTAAAAATCACATGATAGTTGAAGGTTCCTAAAACCCATTACTGGTTTTGGGTCATTAGTTTGTTTATGGCAAAGGTTCTTTGTAGATATGTACACTTGCAGTCAGTTTTATCACTTAGATTGATTCTCAAAAATTCTTATAAATCCCATCTTAAAATAATCTTTTAAATTTGTATTTATTTTTAGGAAAAAAGATATATAATTCAGTGTGTTCAAATGGTTCTGACGTTATGTATAGCTTGACATTCTCATTTGAACATCCTAAAATACTTCACTTCCACAAAAACTAAAAGCCATACTAAAATTTAATAGGAGTGTAATCATGTTTCAAATATTTCTATTTACATATCTTGCATAAAGAGATATTTCAGAATAATCAGTATGAATATTTGACACACACCTTACTTTCTATATGTAAAACGCTATTTTAGACCATTGTAATATTTATATTGTCTGAAGATCTGTTCCAGAAAGAATAGCTTTAAATATCTAAAGCTATAGTAGATAAGATGCATCATTGCTATCTATATGAAAGTTCAGCGATGCATCTTTAAGTATTTTCATGAAGTGTGTACCTTCATGTTGAAAGAACTTTAGTCAATTTGCCATCATACAACACAGTTAATACATCCAAAAGGCAAGAAGCATTCATGTACTTAAAATAGCTTGTCTAAAATAAATTACATATGAACATATTGTGGAAAAAAAATCACATTTGTTTCTAAAGAAAGGAAGAATTTTGAGAATGGAGGGATGATGTGTAACACAAATTACATCAAATCATTGAGAGACTCAGCAGACTGCAGAAATAATTAATCCTTTGTTATAAAAAGGAGCACTCATTTTTTGGCTTTTCATACAAAACCTGTGGATTAGTGCAATAGGGATACATTAATGTATTTTAAGCAGTATTGACCATTCAATTTACAGTCTTAAAAGATTATAAGTCTCTGCATGGAAGTAGTTTCATCTTACTTCGAGGGATGTCTGAAACAAGAGAGGATTAATAGCAGCTTGTTAAAATTTTTTGGTTCTTGATAAGGGAAATGGATGATAAAAGGAAGATACAGATCTAGCTTTATCWTATTGGTTAGTCATCTGGGCGGTCAGCACAGCCTTCCTCTTACGAGCAATGGGTGAGGGCATAGCAGTGAGTAGCAAGTAGAAACTTGTTTAACTTATAAAAGATTGTTCAACCTCAGAAAGCTATCAACACACTAGCAGTTTAGTATACYTCTGTTTCATAATAAAGTATTCCAGCTGCACTAAATGAGTAACAGAGAGAATAGTAGTTAGGATGTCAATAAATCTTTGCCTACTGAAAAAAATTACAGTGCAAATAGCATTATATGCATTTTTGATAGTGTAACAGTTCTGAGAAATAGAAGAGAGGGCTGGTTCAAGGTGGAAAATATAATATGTCACACTGATACCTTTTTAACTGTTTTCCAAAGGCTGAAGTTTCAGTCCATGGTTTAGGATTCCCTAGGGATGCTTCCTTAATAAAAAACGTTTGAAGGTACACATTAAGGGAGTCCACAGCATCAGATGAATCMCTTTAACCGCGTGGTATGTCTAAAAGTTGATATTAATAAGAATTTGACTAGGAGATGATGGCTTCAATTTGTCATCATCATAAGCTTTTCATGATGAGGAAAATCATTTTAAGTCTTTTGTCTCCATTTGCAAATGTAAACYATTGTAAGAATCAGACTTAAACGAGTTGAACTTTAGTGCTAGAAACACTGAAGATCTGGGAACTACTCCAGTTCATTGACTGTAAGAATACTACTGAAGAATTTTAAATGGCACTCTAGTTATCAATTTGCTGCATTTTTTTTATTTTCATTTTTTTTTTTAAAAAACAAGATTTCTTTTGCTATGCCTTAACTGATGCTCCTGGAATAAAAATGCAAGGAAGAATTGTTTTCTTTGACATCTAATACTTCACACTAATGTATTAAGCACATTTAAGCACATAGAAAAACTAGAATCTCAAAACTGGAAATATYAACACTTATTAAAATGAGATTTGTGCACTATTAAAATATTGACAAAAATAAGACACACATCAAAAAATTCTGTGCTTTAGCTTTAGGGCTAGGTGAAAAGGCAAATCTAATTTTGCAGGTTGTTGCAGAAAGAAAATAATTTTTATACTGATATAAAGTACCAGGCAGAGTAATATTCACCTTTTTATTAAAGTTTATTGGACTCTACCAAGTCTGTGAAGAGAGTGTGATTTAAACATCCTACTATATAAATGATTTGAATCACAATAAAGATTTTTAGGATTTCTATACTATTTCCTTTAGAAAATGAAATATTTTTTATTTACAGGAAGACTACATATCCTAGTAATACCTTTTCTGCTACATGCACTTGTTATTACATCAGTGAGAGGTCTGCAAGCCTGGCTGTATCAGGCAGAAAAACAATGAAGTATGTTCCTGCATAYAGAAAGTATTTCCAAGGGAATAAAACAACTAAATGGATCAGCAAGACAGAGTTATTAAGTAAACAGACTCAAATAGGTTTTCTTTTCCCACTGGTTTCTCCCATAACATTTTCATTAACATGAAACATAAAATTATGAAATAAAGCATTTAAAAAGTGTCAACYGCTAACAGTGATTAAAGGGCACACACTTGTCACAGCCTTTTTGTTTCAATGGTTAGCTGAACTTTGTATTAAAGCAGTGGAGTATGATAGGTATATTTTCCCTTGTAATCATTATTTCCACATGAACACTACCACAATTRTAGACTTTATTCTTTGAAGTCAACGGTATTTTACTTTAAAAAGGTGCTAGCATCTGATAGTTCAAAATGTCCACTCTATCAAGAAATCATAAAGCCACCAGCCACTTACTAACAAGAGRTATTTAACTTAATCTAGGAAACCTGGTCAATCAAAGGGCCAAAACCCATCAGTCCAGCTGTGCCATGTACCTTAAAATGTGGTCAAAACCAAGGTAAAAGTACCTTATGATCCCTACTACTAAAATTGAGAGCTCAAAAAGATTTGATATAAACAGCTTTCTAAACTGACATAATCAACCAAGAGCAGCTGTCTGAATTTACAGTTATAATGTGCTAAACTATATTAGTTAGATACTACCAATTTACCTCAATGGGAGTTTAATTTCAGTAGGCTTGCTAGGCTTAATTTCCTCTAAGAACAGCTCTCTAGTAGTGTGTTTGGGAAAGATTCAATTTATCATGACAGSTCTATCTTTGCTATCTTGAGAACACCTACAATTAATGTATGCAGCTGCAAGTATTTTCCTTAATCATAGGGAAAGAGAGGGTTAACTTCCATTGCCAAATCTTACCAGTACACATGWATCCCATCAGGGATGGGTATTTATATTGATCGTCTRTTTCTCCTTTTCACCAATGGACCTTTCAGGAAAATTATGCTACCTGACCTTATCACAGAAATACCAGAAATGTCTGTTGATTGATGCAGTATTGTACAGCTGCTGTTCTGCAGCTGTCATACAGCTGATCTATGCCTATGCAGAATGGACTACATGCATCTTACTCAAACACTCAAAACTGAGCTGGGAATGTAAAATGAAATTAAAGTTTTTCTCTCAAAAGGCTGCTTGTCTACAGTCCCTAACACTGAAACTCAAATTGTTATGCACACAGAAAATCCTTTCACATCATGAGGGTTTAGGATGGCAGAATTTACCATGACTTTCATGTTCATGACTAAGAGATATGCGACTGGATCAAGTAAGACCACTGATGAAGTTTTGAAAAAGTTTAGGTCGTTATAACTTATGCCAAAACAAAAAATGCTACTTCCCATTACACCTCTGTCCTAATCTGGAACTGGATTTTTCAACCATCTTCTATGCTAAAGTCAGATTTAGTGTGTTCTCAAGTATCATCTTCTGGTTCTCTTTCAGCAGTCTGTATTTATCTCCTCCTTTTGGAGTCGTTCATTCAGAAGTTTTGCTCAAAATTATTGTACGTTATACTCAAGAAACTCTGCTTTCTGGGAGTTTCATGTTATTTCTCTCTCCCTGGTGATTTTGCAATTTTTTGCCCTCTCAAATTTGATTGATAGGTTGTTTAGTTCATTGTTTTGATTATTAATGGATATAGATGAAGATAAAGCATATAGTACTCTTGTATACAACATTGCTTTTTTCCCCAGAAAATACAAAAAATATTTACTAAAGCTTTCTAATATCCCCTCAATATAGCTGCAGAGCTTATCTATTCTAAAAATTACAGAAGTGACAGGATCAAATTTGTTTGTATGAGAAAGTTAGTACTTAGGTGGGTTAAAGCCATGTTTATACWCTTTTATATTCTGGGCTAGCATCGGTGAGCAGCCTCAGGGCCACTTGACAGCTGACAACAGCTAGAGCTAGGCTGAATAGCAATAAGACGGTGATGTGATTTTGCATGGCTTTTTGTCAAGGTAAAAATTGAGTTAGTCTGCGCTTTTACAGGTGACATGGCCAAAGGGATGCCTGTTCATAGCACGCTGCTGTATAGTTTGCTGACAATGGTATTGGTTTAAAGCATCCTTTCRGATGAGCTGTGACTGTGATGCTTGGAACTGTATGATTTTAGAGTGTTTTGTGCCTTGCACTCTTGCAGCATCACAAAGGACAGATCAATGGTCTGTGAAAACTCATAGGAAAATTGATGACAACTGGGAGGAAGACTGAAGGTAGGAAGAAAGGTTGATGGATCATTATGCTGTAAAACCCAACAACAACAGCCTCAAATTTATTTCCCTTACTTGTAAAAAAAAAAATTGCATACCTCAACATAAATCTAAAGGTAAACCAGATGGTATACATTCTGGCCTCTTTCCACACTTGAGACAATATGCTGGCTTATGTGAGCCTGAGTATATGTGTCTGAGATCTAATCAATATGTGAATTGGAAGTTAGATAAGTCATTAAAAAGAAAGACTCCAAGTGACAGTCTCAAACCACTCAAACACCTGCCTTAAGGCTGGTAATTTGTCCATGATTATAGTGTAAGAGCCTCTGTCTTCAATGATTTGGAGCAGATCCATAGCCACACTTCCTAAATGATTTTGTTAGTAATAYATACAGCACCTTTCATAAGCCTCAGAAGTCTTTTGTGACTTTAAAAATTAATACATCTGAGAATCATTCCATTTTATACTGCACTGAAACAAAACTGCCTCAAGGGCCTCCTTCTCTTGAAATGAAAGACAGCATTTATTACTTTTTAAGAGACAATAAACAAAATTCACATTCAAAAATTACCACAGAAGACTGACCTTGGGTGTAAGTCCTTATTCTGTCAAGACTTTGAGATGTCATACAGTAAAGACCTATACTGACAAGTGTCAAATCTAAATACTAGCTTATCCTGTGAGTATGCCAGATCCTTTCCATACTCTTAAATATCCAATGATAGTAATTGTTGGATAAGTAAGTGTTGTTGTTGTCAGTGAATAAGCAGAAAATTCAAGTATTTTTCTATATGAAATTACATTCATGAAAGTTGTGTAACTACTTGCATTGCTTCCTCCCAGACAGTTGGGTACTAGTATTTAGTTACATCTAACTAGTCTAATTAGCATTAGCATGTTAGATAAAGCAACTCAAAAAAAAAAAAAAAATCTAAAACACTTTTCCTGGCAAATCCTACCAAAAATCTTCTGACACTTGTACTGAATTTCAAGTCACTTTACTATCAAGAACTGTTATCCTATTTGGTCACATTCCCTCTTACGCCACAACTGTCCTTTGGGAATCAGTCCTTCTGATGAAATAAATTCACCACAAAGCACCCTGTCATTCTGAAGAATGCACTGCATGATAGTCCAGCCAGTGCAATATCTAATTCAGTCAATTGAGAGAATGCTATTGGAGGCCAAATTACAGTTATTTTGAGGGAGTGGAACACAAGATGGAAATGAAGATGTATACTGAACTTTTTTGAAATTACATAGAATCTAAATATGTTGAATCTGCACGTTTCCCTCTGGAACACTTAAGAAGTAAAGCTAATTTCAATATCAATTATTTTTTGCTGCAAATTTAAGTCTTTCAGAAAATACTRTTGTGTAAGTGGTATTATTTTATCTATAAGAAACATTCAAAACCAACTTGTAGTGGCTATTATTTGCTAATATCACAAATTTGTACCCACAAAAATATTTTCAAATTTTCATTGAAAAAAACCCCTTCTTTTATCTTTACTTGAAAGTCCAAATTTTCTGTAGGCAGAAAAAAAAAGTCCCATTTTTAATGCGCCCAGTTACCAATATATACAAAATACAAAAGTTTGTATAGAATTCAACAGATTTAAAAAAGGTCTAGTCATCTTTCRTTGTTCCACAGAATTAATGTGGAGGATTAATGACGTAATTATTTGATTCTACATTTAAAGTTGATGTAATGATGTAATTACAAATGATTACAAATGATGTAATTTGTAGAATGTGTTGAAGTGATCAGTGGTATTTTACAGATGTTCCACTTCATGGGATTTTCCCGAAAACAAATGTTGTTACTGTGAGTATGAACAACCAGGAAACATAGCACGTTTGTAGCTCTGGGTTGGCCACAGCATGTTTTGGCGAGCACAGGTATCAGAGATGACATGCAAGAACATTACAGTTACAGTCAGAGCAACTTAGTGGGCAAAGGACACATGCGCAGGAATCCAAAGCACGTGAAAAAATGTATTTTTTCTTTCTTTTAAGGATTCTAAATTTTTCCAACAATTGACATTAATGGGCTATGCCCCTTCTAGGAAGGGCACCTTCCCCCCACCCATGGTCAACATTTCAGAGGTTACATCTTCTTTATTCTTTAGGAACTATTGTACTGAAATAAATCAAAACAGACAACATTAGAAATAAGTTTTAAGCACATTTGAGTCAGGCATCTTACCCAGTTTCCCATCTTCATCTTTAATGATGGTGAATAACAGACATGAGCAAGCTTCAATACCAAAGAACAGGGAACATATGAACAGATCTGTCTCCCTGCTTTTAACAGTCAACTAAAGATAAATCAAATTATTTCAAGAGAGATTTTACTAAGCAGTRGCCCCTCTTATAAAAACATATGCAYCTATCTATCTATCTATCATGATCCTTTTAGAGCTACAGAATATATGCTGTCATATGCTGTATCAAAAGTGCTGCTTTTGATACAGCTGTTACATGTAATAACTGCAATTAAAAGTTAGGTCAAACACTGTACTWCTTACGGGGTTATATCCTCCTTTATTCAGCACTCATTAGACCACACCAGGAACACTATGTGAAGTTTTGGGGTCCCCAGTAGCAGAAAGACATTGACAAACAAGAACAAGTTCAGCAGAGGGCCACTAAGATGGTCGGATGCTGGAGCACTTGCCCTGCGRGGAGAGGCTGAGGGAATGTGGYTTGTTCAGCCTGGAGAAGAGACAACTTCAAGGGGACCTCATAACAGCCCTTCAGTGCACGAGGAGGTCATCAAGAAAACAGAAKCAGGGTCTTCACTCTTCAGACAGCATGGTAGGAGGGCAACAGACAAYGGGCAATGGGCACAAATTGAAACRAGAGATTCAGACAGGATGTGAGGAAAACTTTTTCACCATTAAGACAGTCTTAAACAGGCTGTCCAGAGAGGTTCTGCAGTCTCCATCCTACAGGCTTTCAAGATCACACTAGATAAAGCCTTGAATAATCTAGTCTCACCTCATACCTGACTCTGTGTTGATCAGGAGATTGGACCAGATAACTTCTGAGATCCCCTCCAACCTCAGTTACTCTGTAGTTCTATAGCAGAAAAGATACAGCATATYGTAAGTTAACATAAAAAGCAAAAAGTGTTGTTTTGTTTATCTCCATAGCTCTCAACACCATATTTTCATAATCTTATCCTATAGGTAACTGTTTTCCTTTTTGATTCAGATTATTAGTAGTTCTTGCCACATAGGAAGCAATGTGGAATTAAGTCGATGACATTTAATGAAGAAACAATGCAGAGGTAGTTGCAGTTTCTTCAGTTTCTATTTGTGATAACTGCTTTTGCAAATTGAAAACATGACCATCAACCAGGAGAATGTCATAAAATGGAATTAAAATGTACAACACTTCACATTTCACAGTATATAGCTACATCTCCAATTGTTTAGTTAGTATATTTTTTTCCTTAGAAAAAACTTTTTCCATGATCAGTAATGAAGACAAACTATATTTAGATCACAGCTGCCTAACCAGTATTCAAGATTACTGCAATTTGGGWTTAACACAAATTCATTCATGCATGCGTTTTGGTACTGACCTGTTTAGGTCTGTTTTCTTACAGCAGAAAGGCTTACCTCATTTTGAACTTCATAGAAAGTAGTCTTTCAGTTAAAGGCCAGTGAGGGAGGAATGCAAATAATGTGTTCTGCAGTACTTAGATTCTTAGGACAGTTCAGGAAYAAGCAAACAAACAACCCTCCAAATCCCAAACTAAACAGACAGAGCCTTTCCAGCTTGACAGTTGATATATTTTAATTCAGCTTTCCACTTATTTCTAGGAGGCGTGTGCTACTCAGAGTTAATAGGGGAAAAGGGATATTTCCTGTGTTTCTAAAACATATTTTTCCAAGTGCTTTGTGTAGTTTCCAGAAAACAAGGTATAAAATATTAAGCCAGCTGCATTGAAAACAAAAGCTTGCTGTTCTCTCACAGTACAAAGATATGACATATTATACTGATATTTGCTTGAACGATGTCACCACATTTGTTTTGATGGGCTCTTATTAACTACCAAGTGGGAGGGAAGGCTGGTTTTTTTTTTGTTTGTTTTACAGAGGTCAACAGAGGCAACAGCAGCTTACGCAAACTACCTTAAGAGGGTCAGACTTGTGGTAATGTTTATAGTAAGAAGTATTAAGCTTGACAAAGTGTTACAGCTTAAACAGACAAGCTTGCAAAACAAAAGACCTTACTGAGTTCTTAAGTAAAACAGCCTATTACTATTAGACTAATGCTAGAAATTATGCTGAAACAGGTGGTAATGAGTGGGAGATTCAAATGAATAAAGCTATTTGCTTGACACTTTTGGAGAGGGAAGGGATTTAAAGTAGCGATACGGTGATGTGATAGATCTCTTACCTTCTGCACACATAAAACAGATTGTATTTGAATAACTTTACCAAAAAAACAAAATAACTTTGACCAAAAAGAACAGGGACAGTATCACTGCATCACTTAGTTAGATCTTGTTTAGGATGTGCTAATACTGTGAATACTAGCTTTAATCTGTATTACTTACATTGACTATGTATCAAGTGACAGACTGATTAATATGTTGTTGATCTTAAAGCCTTAAATGGTGCATGTCACGCTTATATCCAAGTTTCCCATTGATTAGTAGCAGCACATGCATTCAAATGTCTTTTTATGCTGTGTTCTGAGTTGGTAAATGACCATACATATTGGCAGTAAGACACTGACTGTAAAATATTTTTCTCCCCTGAAGTCTTGTCTTCTGTTTTGAAAACCATTTTAAGACTTTTCTATTGCAAATATAATAATCCTGGCTATTAGCTCTGCTTTCAATCATTTTAATTTTGCATAGAAAAGAATTTTTATTTTTCTTTCTAGGTCATAGATAGGTCTAAGTTGCATTTGCCTTCAACAGATATCAGTAAAATAATTTATTTAAATATCTAGCAGAATTTAAAAAAAAAAACCAAAAAAAAAAAAAAAAAAAAAAAAAAAAAAAAAACCCTTAAATAATTACATTCAGGTTAATGTCTCTGCAAACTACAAATTTTTGTTTATACTTAATTAGTAAAAGTATATATGGAATAATCAAGGTGTATATGAAGCCATACATGAAAAAACACCTGATTCTGAGACATGTAGAATGAAATATTACCTAGAAATGTAATTTTATCTCATATTAAGGTTGAAATTTTTTCATCTTGAGTATATTTCAAGTTATTTTAGAACAACAATTGCTAGTTAAACCTGCTTAGAAAAATGGTTTCTTAGAACTGGCTTCATACAAAGTCAAAACACACTCATGGATCTTCTACTTCAAATAGAATAGTTGTATATAAAACTATAGGYTGCTTTTTTCTAACTCTACTAATCCTTTTTAGGAGTTGGAAGTATTACCTTTCATAAGGGGCAAATTTCTTTTAAGAGGATAGAGAACTGTAAGTTTTCTTCATAAAAATTCCATAAGTTTCTACATGTAGCATATCAAGAAAGTCTGCGATCTTCCTAAGTAGCCAGGGAAAGAGATGAGGAAAACCACCCCATAATCTCTCATTCCAAACTGTCTTACCAGCTGTCAGAAACTGAGTACAGTCACTGTTTCAGCAGATGGGACCCGAGTTTCTGGAAGGGCTGTGTTACAGCATTACAGCACACCTGTGCACGGAAGAAATGGGTGCTGCAAGCTGGCAGAGCGTTTACAGTAGCCTTTTCCCTGTTAAGAGTTGGACAGGATGAGAATCACGTGAAAATTTAAGGGAAAAGATGCAAATTAGACAACATTTTCTAAAGGAACCAATATGCTTAGTTATTCAATACAATATCACTTAACTACTTTGGAAAGTGCTTTGCTTCTGTTTCTCAAATGCCTCAAATTAGGCACCCAGAATAAGCAGTAACTTTGGAAAATCCTGGCCCTAAACCTTTGCCACCTTTTTCATTATTCACAGCTATTGGTAACTATGTTCTTCTCTCAACTAGTAAAACAATTTCTGAGAACAGACGATAGACGCATCGTGACTGAAGAGACTTAGCTTGGGCAACTGATTTAACAGTCATATAGGCCAGATACACAAGTATAATAAAAGGCTAAATTCAACACTCATTACTTAAATTGTTGTTGGTAAATTATTTCACTATGYCATAACATGCTGGATTTAGTCATATATTGTACTTTCCCACACACTTTTGGATTCAGCACAAATTTTTATTATGTAATACTGTTGGTAATAGCAGAGGGAGAATAACATGGTCAGTTTACTTTTTTTGGTGAGAAATGGCATACGTCTGCTCTTGTACATTCTTTACTGTTAATTTAAAATATTTTGTTATTAATATACAAAAACATGAGTTTTTTAATGTGCTAAACTAATTTTAAAGTACTATTAAGTTTTTCTACCTCTTCCACTTCCATTTTTGAATACTGTATTGTGATACTTGATTTTAATAGCAGGCAATGAAACAATAATTGTAGCAAATTGAGCAAAACATTTTGCAAAGTCAAGAAAAATATCTACGTGATATAAAAGCCAGTATGAACTATTTTGTTTACCCCTGTGCATACTATTTTGTACATTTTTTTATATGCCTTTACATCTTGGTCTTGTTACAAAACTATGCAAGGCCACCTGAGACAAGGGTTTCTTTTCCAGTCATATATTTGAGCATCCTTTTGCTGCATTAACATCATTGTTCTCACATCATCGTCCATGAAAGTGCCTTGAAGATAACTACTATTTTTAACAATGTCTGTAAAGTGGATATTTGTTATTTCTTTAACTCTAGTATTCTGGTTTCATTCTGAGGGTGACAGTGCTCTTTCTGTTTAGGAAGGTTTTAATTAGACTTACACCAGGTTCACTTATCATATTCTTTTTCCCTCAAATSTATGGAAATACTGTGATTTCTTCTAATTTTGGTGTAAAGCTTGGTAGGTGGGTTGCAGTCTGTAACACAGTTTCCAGTTATTGGAGGGAGCAATTGTATTTAAATTTGTGAACACTTTCTCTTATGTGGTTCATCTCTACTGCCTCCTTTAGTAGGAAGTATCAAAAGTACTGATTATCTTAAACTGATTTGCATTTGCTGGGATTCAAGGTTTTCTTTTAAAAGAAAGTTGAACTTCCCTGCAGATTTTAAATATAGTTTTTTTCATGTTCCTTTCTGTCATACAAAGTCATTGATGATAACTGAYTTCTGTTAATGCTGTTACTGTGTTATGCAGATGTTTCCTGGAATATCTCTTGTACAAATGATAGATTAACAGGAATTCTCTTGAAGTATTATTTTCAAAACAGTATAATGAAAATATTCAGCCTGTTCTCTTTATCTGRTCTCACATGCAGTATAAGTACACGGGCTGAACACACACAGTGTGAAAACCCTGTAGATTACACTGTGTAGGTAGGTAGCTTACAGCTCTTTTACCCACAACTATTTACGTATCAAAGAACKGTACTTATGCAGATCCTAGGATGATGTTTTCCCCAAACACAAGCACCACAGAGTATACCCTACTGATACCAGCTTGTAATTAACTGGACTTTTAAGAAGCATAATGTCATCAGGYATCTTGAAAAATATCAGAAAACACATTTTTAACTTTCTGTACTTAGCTTACTACTTTGATTTTATTCTTATTAGGCTTTTATCAGCCTATATTTTTAATGATTTCAAGACCTTTTTGCACTTATTATATAGAAACCTAGATTCAGAATATGAAGGACATGCTTTCCCCATATAACAGATGCTAATGGCATATGCTTATTGTTCTTATCCTCTGCCATGTGACAGATATAGTTTATTTGTACCTTGAATCAGTTTTGACTGTTTTAGGTATTCTTTCAGACTTATTAAGTTAGCCTTGTATTATTTATGACTGTTCTTTCTCTTATCCTGCATTTTAACTTAAAAGGATACTGCATCACTGTTACAGAGTTACTTCCCATGCAGATATTCTTCAGTCGTACAGTATCTGATATGCTTTTCTTTGCCTTTAAACATGATTATTGAAAACGTTTTCATTTGTCCTTTGAATATCTTACAGTTCTTGTTATTTAATGACTTTTTATAATATTAAATTTTCACTCAGTAATTTCTCATTCCAAATTTTATCTTATTACGATCCTATTAGAAGTCAAACATATCCATGAATCATTCGATTTCTCTCAGTGCTCATTTTTCCTTTGAAAACAAAATGCCTCATTCAGCATATGCAGATTTCCTCTATTCTCATCAGTGAACTTAACTTTGAAGACCTCTGCTCCAAAGATATTCTTGATCTTTTACCCTTGACTTAAAAAAAACCCCAGCTTTTCTGGCCTGCCTCACCTCTAAAGAACTACTTCATTAGCTCTTGSTAGTAATCTAGTCCTTGCAATACTCCTAGTTTCAGAATCTGCAGATGGTATCTTGAATTATTCTGCAAGAAAGTTAAATGACTCCTTTTTATTATTCTTTGCTAGGCTTGTGGGAACAGAGATAGATTTTTCTAATGGGCTTTTCATACAGGCACTGCGCTATCACCTCAAGGCCAGCAGAAAAAGWCTAAGAAATCATTTGCTTTGTCTCTTATTTAGGAGTATAAACATTACGTAGCTGCATGAATACATGGCATTTGCTGAAATTATCAAAAATATTACTAACATATTAATTAGAGAATGCTGCCATTTCAAAATGTATTAGCAAATTAGCAAACAATCCTTTCTTTAAGGTGTTTGATGGCAGATGAATATGAGAGGCAGCCATAGGAAAGATGGAAACTAGTATTTCCAAAAGTTGTGTTGGAAAACTGCTTAAAACACGGTTTGTGAAAGAAAGAAAATTCTCAATTTCCTCTTATAAGTAGTTTATTAAAAAAGTCATTTTATAATTTGCTAATTCAAGAGCAGTATTAAGTATTTAGAATTTTAATCTTAAAAGCATCATTAACACCTATTTACACTCTTGTTAAGAGTATCTTTCAAATTATCTAGAAGTGCAGCTTGTTTATACAAACKTTTTAAAATGATTCCTAGTCTACCATCTTATTTAGTACGATTTCCTAGTCTGAGGATCTTGCAGTCAAAGATCTTCCTCAAAAGCTTACCTCCCGCTAAAATAAATGGATTTTTCTCAGAGAATATGKTTTTTTTTTTTTCCCAAAGCTACAAGCAAGCCTCCTATGGGATGATTAGAAACATCAAAAAATAAGAAATCCCTCACAGCTACAGGCAGTTATACTTAGGTTCCGCTTCCAGACTGAGGGGTTTGGTTTTCTTATTCTATACCTGACAACAGCTTTAGTTTAACACGGCTACACTGTAGTCACTAAATAAACATTTCAAGCATTCCCTGGCACATCATAGACTTGCAGAATAACTTCGATTGGAAGGGACCTCTGGAGCTCATCAAGTCCAACCTCCCGCTCAAAACAAGTCCTGCTAGGACAGGTTGTGCAGGGCCTTGTCCATTTGGGTTCTTACTGTCTCCAAGGACAGAGATGCCACAGCCTCTCTTGGCAACCTCTTCCCACCTGTTTGACCATCCTCATTGTGAAAAGTTTTTTTCTTGTATCTAACTGGAATTTCCCTTATTCCAAYGTACATCTGTTGCCTCTTGTCCTGAGCACCACTAAGCAGAGTCTGGCTCTGCTGTCTGTATTCTCCTGTTATGTACCTGAATTCACCTGAATGCAGCAATAAGATCCCTCCTAAGCCTTTTCTTCTCAAGGCTGAATAATCCTAATTCTTGCAGACTTCCATCAGGCATCATGTATTTCAGTCCCCTCACCTCAYTGGTGGCCTCTGTTGGACTTGCCACAGTATATCTGTGTCTTTGTTTGACAGCAGAGTCCAAACACGGACACTCTACTCCAGATGTCTCACAACACACAAAGCAGAGGGCAATAAGCACTGCTGGCTGAACTCCTGCTAATGCAGCCTTTGCTGTTCAATTTTGTATCTRTCAGGACCCAGCAAAGCTGCTCTCTAGCCAGTTAGGTCCCAGCAGGTACCGCTATATGGGACTATTTCGTTCTAGATGCAGGACTTTGGGTTTGCTTTTATTGGGATTCATAAGGTTCTTGTGAGCCCGTTTCTCCAGCCTGTCAAGGTTGAAGTGGTTTTGAAGAGTCATTATTTCAGAATTTTTTTATTTTTTTTATTCTTCTTTTTACGAGTTGAGTAAATCCATTACATTAAAATAAGAAATCATGTAAAGCTATAGCTTTTTTTTTTTTTTTTTTTTTTTTTAAACGAATATATGACTTGAGGCTTAAATCAAAGGAAACAGGAGAAGAATAGAAACTATGGTACTCTTGTAGATCTTGAAAGGCATAAACAATGGAGAAAAAACCCTATGAAATCTTGCTCTTTGGAGATTTCCATCCAAGGAAAARAAGAAGAAAGCTGTTAGAGTGGACATTTACCTAAGTGAAGCCAAACGCGTGAAATTAGGATAAGTAATAATAGATAAATCTTATAGCTTTCTTTTCATATTTAGAAGATTGAGCCCAGTCAGAGAGGAAAAATATGTTGGAGGTTATCAAAAAGTAAACTCTCAAATTGTATCCAATTTTAAGGAAAATAACTTTTGCTTAAAATGCCAACATATATTTTTATAATCAATTAATCTCCTAAAAGATAAGATTGCTGTTCCATTCATATTGACAAGGACCAGAAATTAGATCTAAATGATTAGAAGCAGATATATATTGTAAACTTGTGGCACAGAGCTGCTTTTAATCACTTTAGGCGTGAAGTTTTCGGTTATGAAACTTATCAGACTTATTCTGTCTTAGTAAAGCATTCTGTAATTTTAGCCACAGTGGCAAAAAGCTATGTGAACAATGATATACTTGCATCCTACTTGAGGCATATTCCATACCTCAAGCTGAATTTTTAAGCAGGACAGTCTGTTCAGAAAATGTGCATTCTTACTGTTTTAATTTTAGCTAGACACACTTTACATCTGCCCAAACATGTGCTAAGTAGGAAACAAAGTAATTCACAAATAGAAGTACTTTCTCTATGTTCTCAAGTGAAATTCAAGGAATATGGTTCTAATGATAACTCGGAGTATAATAAGCTTTCTGCAAGGATTTAAGGAAAGGAARCACCAACAGAAGCTTTGTGAAATGGTGAAAAACTGTGGGTTAAATATATCAGCACTGCTGCTAAGTGGAACTGACAGAGCTGCTGGGATAGCTCAGTGACCTGACTAAGACAGTAGTGAGAAACCATGCTCTCTGTCCACCTCTACAGGATTTTATCAGAAATTATTTTATTTATATAATATATAATCAATGTATATAATATATATTAAGTTCTTATTATATATAGACACCTCTCTCCTAAAATAGATCTCAGATTGCCATGAGCTRTGACCTATTTATAGATACAGCTAAGTCCCATTGCTTTTATGAAAGCAAATAGGAACATCCTCTTCAAAAGTGAAGAAACATTAAATAAATACAGTCACAGCGCAAGAAAAAAAATACTGTAAACATTTCCATCTCCAGTTACAAAAAGTCATAATTATAAGTCAGAAGAGATCTTAGACTAGCTTCTAGAGACATGTAATCGTATCTTTTACCCAATAGCCAGCACTTTCATTTATCCATTTACTCTCCACACATTTGGTAAWTTCCCTGAAGTTTGGAACCAGCTTCTTTATTAGCTTATATTCTCAATAAGCTCARATTGAACTCTCCTCTTAAATCCCACAAACAAGTCTTTGTGTACCTTATTAATACACCTTCTTAGAGGCTGAAGAAGTTTTCTAATTTCTATCCTTTCATATAACACTGAAAATGTAGTCTTTTAAGAATATATTCCATTAACACCACTAATGGTCTGATACACAAAAATCCTTCTTTCATTTCAAACTCCAGTAAATAAGWCATACAGGACTGTAAGAAAAGGAAGTAAAGACTATAATATAGAGATCATGAGATACATACRTATGTTTCAAATGTATTCACACACAAAAATACGCAGTTTGTCGTAGTGCATTACAGTTGAGTGGAGTGCTGTATTATTTTTTATAGGGGAACGGCACTAACTCGGGATGCCGGAACGTGGCAACGTTGCAGTCTTTGCTGCAACGTGTGTAAGTCACAGCAACGGCAAGAAGTAGTGGAGCAGAATGGTTGCTTGCATGGCAGCTGCTGAATCTCACAGTTTGGTGTCTAAGTGAAAGCTAGCTTTTACTGGGTGTTTAATCGTGACTTTCAGCTGAAGCAGCTGAAGTACACGCAAGTTCTGACAACCGCTGTGAGAACAGGAACCTGCGGCAGAGGAGCGGGGTCAGCATTCGGAGCAATTGCATCAAGGCGCTGCGGCGAGGCGTGCCAAGGCTTGCGTTTCAGCTCCCAGAGAGAACAGTTTGCTCTCTCGTGTCAGAAAATGAGYTCCTACACCCAATGGTCTTATTTGCAACCAAATTTCCACTTCTATCTGTCCTGGGCACCTACTCTGCTATCCAAATCTCACGTTACTGTACATTTTAACGTAACAGCTCAGCATCAATATTTTATGTAGCAATGAAGATATGTTGGTTATACCCTTCAAACAATCCTCTTCCCTCAACCTTTTCTTTTCTGCCTTTATGGCCAACTCTTTCTCACAGTTTTTCCTCTGTATAAAGTCTTGTCTTTTCCTTTGTGTATCTATGCTATGCAAAGAGCATAACTTCTTTCAACTATTTTACATTTCCTTCCTCATCCTTTAATTTATTGCATGTTCATCCAGACCAGGATATTTCATATATCATTTACYTGAATCTCATGAATAGGAGTTTGAAAGTCAACATAATAACTATTGCTTCCCTAGTCCTCTCATTTTGTTTTTATTTTCCAAAGCTCTCACTTCACATTTCACTGTTTGCACTACATGCAACCCAAAAAGAAAGCAGATTTCGGTCCTGGAAGGTTCAAAAGCCCATTAGTGGAGTTAACAAAAAAAAAAAAAAAAAAAAAAAAAGGAAAAAAAACCCAGAACAGACACACAGAGAAAAGCAAAGTTACTATGGGAGGATTTGAAGAAGAGATACAAGACATGCTGGAGAGGGGTACCTTCCTTTGATTCCAAATTATGTCTTACTGAATATGTATTACAGCTTCCCCCCCAACCCCATACATTGCTTGCAGTTTTATAAATAATCCACAGCAGACAGTATATGAAGAATGTAACAGAAGAAAATCCAATCTATTTAATTATTTTGAATTTGCATGTCAAAACCTTGTGTACATTATTTCAAAACACACATTGAACAGTTCTCACAGCTCTGTATATTAATGAACAAATGAGAATAAATCTGTATCTTCTTTAAATTTGCTGAAAATAYGTTGCACTGTTCATTGTCAAAAGATTTTTTTTTTAAAAAAAATCACACTCTTTTCATGGATCGTGAGAAATTCAGAGCAGGATGGCAAAGGGTGTTTACACAGGCACTTAGCCAGGAAACACTGTTTTCCACAGATACAGTCATTCGGGGAGCACATCTCTGATTTTTACAAGCTCTCTCTCTCTCTCTCTGTGTTCTTGTGCCCCTGCGATTATATCAAGAATTCTATCTGTGGGTGAGAAAACACACAGGTCTGCACAATGTATTCAAATGCTGCCTCTTTCTTTTAGGTAAGTACTACCACACTGAGGCCATTGGTAGGAATTTTACAGAGCGAGATAAACAAATGCAAACCTCTTAAGGAAACACATGGGCTGCAGGATGGTTTCACAGCRAATCCTTACCAAAAATCTGCATAAGAACAACACAGAAGAACGCCCTATAAAGCTTATGTGAAACGCAGTACTGCTTATTAGCAGGCTTCGGAAAACCTCCCGAGATAGAAAGTCTTGTCACTTTATTTCTGTGTGCTTTCCTGCATCTTAAGTTGCAGTTTAAGATCCCGTAGGATCATGTGAGGCTAGGTTATATATTAGAGAGCTGTGCGGTGAGGGTGTAAGCCTAGCAGCTGGGTAGTGTTATGGTTGCTGCTTTCCTGTGCTAAGCTGATTTACTTGTTTAAGGTCTGACCTCATCATCCTGTCAGTATGGATTCCCACCTATACAGTTAGCAGCAGCTTAGCATCGGCTTGAAGAGCTTGCAGTATATGAATCAGAAGAGAGCGAGCGGCTACCGGTATTTGTTCTTTTGTTGTCTTTTCTTAAGAAGAGGAGTTGAAATACGAGAGATAACAAAGAATCCATTTCCTTTCTGGAAGAATAGGCTTTTGTCTTGTGGGTTTTTTTTCCTTCCTCCTCTCCCTCCTTTCTCTGAAAAAATGTCAGTATCTGGAAAGAAAGAGTTTGATGTGAAGCAGATCTTGAGGCTCCGCTGGAGGTGGTTTAGTCACCCCTCGCAAGGCTCTGCCGGCACTGGAGGCTGCCATCAGCAGGAAGGATATGAGCACAGAGGGACACCGGTTCAGAACAGGTTGAAGACCCACTCTCGGGAGAGAAATGGGCTGAAGAAAAACAGCAGTCCTGTCCACCACAACATACTGGCACCTGTGCCTGGTCCTACCCCAGTGCACCACCGATCTATTCAAACCTGGCACCAACAAAATCTTATAGAACAACTGCGATCAAATGAGGATATTCCCAAAACAAGCACAGAGGAAAACTGTGTCAAAGAAGATTCAAAACCCACCCAGGAGTTGCAGATGATCACAGAGGAAAACTCAGATGAATCTACAGAGAGGTAGGAGTTTTAAAGTTTGCACTTTAAAAAACCACACTTGTATAGAAGTTAATTCTCTGAAACCATCTCTGCTTTTACCTAGAGTTCCTTCCTGCATTAAACTCACTTTATATATGTGCACACCCACACTCACATGAATAAAAAAAAAAATATTCACATTAAAAAAAACCCAAAACATTGTCATAACCTTTGGATATCTTTGCTTAACAGACCATTTAAGAAGTATGCTCTAAGGTAAAATCTCTGTTTGTCAGATTTTTCTCTACTACAATTTACATAAGCACAATGGAAGAGCGAACCTCCTGAAATACTGTCCTCATTCTGACGTTATCGATGGGTACAACTTTGACAAATGGGAGCTGCTGGAGATGCACAATCTGTGTGGTTGCCATCAGGCTGTCAGATTTCTCACTGCCTTTTCTTACTGCCTTCTTGACAAATGTAATTAACCATGAACGAACTGAAAGGGAAGCACTATTGCTTCATTTTTCAGAGGTCTATTTGAAATCATACTACTTTCACAGCTTTTTTAGTATACTAGGAGACAAATACTTTTTGCATGTCAGATAATAAAATATTACAGCTATGAGACCTTAAAGATGTAAGCATGAAAGATAAGCTATTAAAAAAAAGTTAACATGGAGAACAAAAATGTGAATACGAGGCATTTGATTAACCTGCCTTATTTTTTTTTATTTTTTTTTTCAAAATAATGTCAATATTTCTTGCTTGTATAAGAGCAATTTTACTCCACCTTTATTCCACCTTGGACTCAAATTATGCATTTGTAGTGTGATTATTTGCAGTATATGATGGGATTGTTATCTGTCTTTGGGAATAGTTTAAGGTATTTACATCATACTTAAATACAAATCTATCTTACTTGAAGCTGTAGTTTCTCTCAGTAAAACAAAGCTGACAGTTTGTGTATTTTTAGCAGTCGTTATTCTTCAAGTTGTGCATCTGGTATAGGGAACATCTGCAATCTGAACAGTAGAAAATGCATTCCAAAATGTCATTTTGAAAAGTTCTAGTAGTCCACGTGTACTAAAGAAATTCATTACAAAATAAAACTAACGAGGTAAGAATGTGATAGTTCCGTATGTTTAGTATTGTACTGATTTGTAATGAGTAAGAAACATATTCTTAGTATGTCTTATTTTAAATGACAATGCAAATTTCCTAAGAATATAAATTGGCAGTTACAAGCACACATTAGAAAGAAAGCCAGTTTAATCTTGATCTAAGGGAGATTAATGAACACCAAATTAACACTGTATCTATATCATGTTAAAAAAAAAAAAAAAGAAGAAAGTATGCTGCATTCCATCTGGAAGCTATTAAAGTGCTGTCTTCTAAAGTAAGATATGACATTTTTCTCTATCTATACACAGACTTTCTGCTAAGACTTCATGAAATTTTGTACCTTCATATTCATTCAAATCAAGGTTCTCGAGTTGTTTAAATCTGCAACTCTTTAGAAAAGTTTGGGTATGTATATAATTCATAAAGCATTGTTATATTCAGGTAAATGTATTTTTTGTAAAGTTAGCAATAGAAGCTTGTTATGCCTGTTGTACATTAAAGCCTATCTTAATACATCTTAGAAGTCTAAATTTGTAAGAAATTGATTAAAAAACACTGAATTACTATGAGTTACCCTATAAGTAAAATTTTATATCAAGGAAATAAAATAGATCGTTAAAGAAACCCTAGCTGAGCTCCAAGATCTAAAATATGTACTGAAAAAATTCTAAGAAAATCATCATTCTCCTCCCCYACAGCATCTAACACAAACCACACAAAAATTAATATGTTTGGATAGGAATGAAATATTGAGCATGATTTAGTCATAGYAAATAAAGAGAAGCCTTACTTTTTCAGTAAATGTTGCTGGATRTATTTTTCTCTCTTTAGGAAAATATCTTGTACCTTTGAAATCATCCTTTTAAACCATATTGGGCCTGGTCCTTTGAAAGTTCCAGGTAGTCACAACTGATTTCAATCAATGGAGTCTGCAAGTGATTAACCAGGCATTTGCAGGATCGCCTAACACCATCTTTTTACATAATTAAAGCCACGACATAATGAACTTGACAATTATTGCAGCCATGTGCTCTTCCACATTCATACCTGAGTACACCAAAGATAATTAAATAAACTTTGCTTTTATTCCATAAAAGAAATCRTATCTTCAGAGTGGTCATCCCTAATCATGCCTGAGCTTACTTCTGCCTGAAGGAGCCCCATTTTTAGTTGGATGCCAAAGCAGGACAAAATGAGCATGCTGCTATGTGAGTACTTTGACATAAAAATAGCAGGAAAGAATAGGAAATCATACAGATACCTCTATCATGAGCACACTATGAAAGCATTTTCTTTTAGCAGCATAATGCTTCTTACCAGAAAGCTTTGGAAACAAGAAAATAATTTTCTTAATYTCTTCAGAAAACCTTGACATACTTTTTTTTAGAAATCTAGGAGTTATACTTTCAGTGATGAAAACACAACGTACTGAGTTTTGATGAAATAAGGGTTGTTTATTAAGGAGGAAGGCCAGGTGAGAAAGCTCCAAAAAATAGTTCCATTATGAATATGCTATCATGAATAAATTCACTTGATTCTGCTTTTTTAATCTTTGTTGGTACTCTAGTATCTGCAATAACTAAGGCAAGACTTAAAGAAAGACTTTCACTGATAGAAAATGATAAGTCTATTACATAATATGGATTCCTGTCTGCAGATAAGCTATATTTCAGGCGTTTGTTGTTTTAATCCTGACAAACAGGCTTATTCCTGGATGATATCCCATGATGCCTGACAAAGTAAATGAGAATTTAAGTGCTCAAATGACAGAAGCCTATACTGGAAAATGGGGTATGCAAAATACCTCAATTCCTAAGAATTTATATATCAATCTCTAAAATTTCTTTAATGATTTCTAAGTTCTCCAAAAATCATAATTAGTGAAAGGTCTGCCAGCATGTTTGGGGACCTTATTATCAATTGTTGCTAGGGAAACRTACCCAAGAGATATCAGCTGATCTTCTGGAAGCATCTAAAATGATTGGWCTTTGCTATAAGGAAACAATTATTCTTATGAGAGTTGCATCTGAAGTTTTGAAAAAAGCCTGACAGTAGGAGACCTTTCACTGACCTGGTCTGATTCTCATCAACCTACTGCTGGAATAGGTACTTCAGATCTTTTATTTATTTGAATACTATTTCCCACTGTAAAACATTATGGTATTACTGGGATGATCATACATCTAAACCTRTGGAGAATTAGCATGCAAATAAACAGCAAAAATGCTCAAAGATCTGAGGTTTAATTGAAGTATTAAGAGCTTAAGTGATCTCTGAAACAATGCATGATAAATAAACTGTAAACTGCTACTGTTTGAGAAGYGATGCTTGTGAATTTTGTGCAACTTAGTCTGTTGGTGATCATCTCTGGTCTTCTCCATCTTATCTGGAATCTGTTGAAGTTTAATATTCTCCCTCAGGGAGACCAGAATTCCTGAAAGTAGGCCTCATTTCTTTCAAAGAAAGTAATCTGGCAGTGTTCCAGAGACATCAAAGAAAACTCTGAGGATTTGATTGCTGGATTTTGTTTACTGGGCTAAAAAAACTTTGTTCTTGTGCATAATACGCAAACACACACTTGTGTACACACAAACTGAAAAAGCACTGATACCGCCCAAGAACAATAATCMTTGATATTGAATTATTACTTCTGTTGATAAATTCTGGACTTGCAAGTATGTCTATATAAACCTCTTGTTTTAATTTGCTTCTTTTAATATGGTATATAATAATTTGCATAAGCATATGTATTATGCATTGGTCATATTTTGTTTTCCAAAATATTTCTTTGCATTTATARCATACAACATATACCCACATTTCCAGATATATCATCTATTCTATATGACAAGAGTCACCACTGTTTAATTGAAGTGTTTAATGGAAACTCAATTTTTGTAAATATGTACACTATGCCTAGTATTTGCATTATGCTACATTGTCACATCAATTTAAACATGCTTGCTGGGAGATACTATGATGCTGTTAGCATARTATTAAAAAAAACCCAAGACCACATGGGCTGATTACCTCTTTTTCTAGTTGCCCCAAAGCAGTTAGATTTCAGTAATGAATGTGGCATCTATCATATTTCTCTTACGCATTTTTCTACTTTAGAAACTGCTGACAAATTCTGTTTTTGCTAAACGTACATACTTTTTAATTTTCCATATGATAGAGAATATACTTTTAATTTATTTTAGTGSAATCTTTCTATGCCATAATCTAAGTGCTTGTTCGTGATATAGAAGGAGGAGTATCTTTTGTGTAGTTTCTGTTTATGAAGCTCTTACTATTTTGGTAGTTCATCTTGTTTAAGACATGAAAACTCATCTAATTGTCGTCCTCATCT